>NW_021604705.1:4057980-4151023 GCF_004785775.1 Grammomys surdaster
GGTATAGCTCGTTTCTCCACAGGCCAAACATGGTCGGACATCGCAGGCAGCTTGGTGGTGTTGAACTAGAACCGCGTCACACTCGGGTCTCTAGTCTCATAGGCCCCTTTCAGCTGTTCTCAGACCTCGTGTCAGACCATTTTAAGTGCTTTTATGTAGGCAAACAAGGATTTAGAAAGGACAGCATTAGGATCATTCATTCTGCCCGCCCCAGTAAGTGGCAGAGGTACCCCACACAAAATCTCAAAGGGTGTAAGCTTAAATCACTCTAGAGTGTTCCACACTCAGAACAAGGCAAAGGGAAGGGGGGCTGTCTAGTCATTACCACCGGTCTCCAATGCTAATTTGGTTAAGGTCTCCTTAATTGTTCTATTTATCCTCTCTATCTGTCCTGAACTCTGGGGTTTATAAGCACAATGTAATTTCCAATTAATCCCCAGCTGTGTGGCCAGTCCCTAACTAAACTGGGCAACAAAGACCATTAACAGACCCAGTTAGTTACCTTGGGTATTCCAAACCTTGGAAAGATTTCTTCCAGGATCTTCTTTCCATATTTTGCCAGCTTGACTTCTGTGAAGTCCATCTCCCAGTAAGCTCTGGGCCAGTCGCCCCTCAGTCTCTTCCCATTGGTTAAGGCACAAGCTCTATAGTTTCTCACCACAGCTTTCGCCAAATCAGACAGTCTTTCTTCTTGTGGGAGAATTAATTTACCATCTCAGTTTTTTATTACCCCATAAGGGGTTTCAGAGTGAAAGCCCAGATTGTCCATCACTTGATGGTCGTTGGTGGCATATCTGAAACTGGTATCTCGAGTGTCAAAATAGTCTCTGGAACCCTTACTGCTAGAATCATTGCTCCCTGGGCAGCTTTCTAGGCAGCCATGTCAGCCATCTGATTTCCTTTTTGCAACAGTGTCCTGAGCCCTTTGGTTTTGGTTCAAAGAGGCTCAGTATTTCTGTAGTTGTCAGCAGCCCTCTTTGTCTATAAATTGCACCATGAATATGAGCCGTGGCAAAGGCATATCAGTACTCACTTTCCATCTGCCACTGAATCTCCCGCCATTCGCTTACCTTCCACCACGAAACTGCTGCCATCTGTATAGCAGTTAAGACTTCCTGGCCAGGGCTGGTCCGAGTACCTGTTTCTTCTGCCAGGATATCAACACAGTGATGGATGGGAGAAGAGTCGTCAGTCACAGGCAGAAAGGTGGCAGGATTCAAGATGGCCGGGGGTGCAAAGATCACCCCTTTCAGTCAACAACAGGCTCTGATAGTGCATCACTCGAGTATTAGTCATCCATCAGTCAGGGGGCTGCTGGAAAGTTGATGCTGCCAAAAGTCCTCTCTGGGGGAGCGAACTGAGGAGGTTAAGTGTCTTGTACTCCCTTATTGACTTTTCTTAGATCTTGTATTGGCTTGTAATCATTAGTGCCTGGCTTCTTCAGTTTCAACCCAAACTTTTGGGAAATCTGCTTGCCATTCACTGATATCTGGGGCTTCCGCCTTTGTCACCCAGGTTTTCTGTCTGTCTAATTCCTATCCTATCTTTTGCCTTTCTCTCCTGCACTGCGGCCAAAATCCTTCTCGCCTGCAATCTCACCTGCCTTTTCTCTCTTTTCTCTCTTATACTTTCTCTGCCTCCTTAACTAAATCTTCCAGTAACCTCTCAAGAAACACAGACAGTGGCTCGTTTGGTCCCTGAATGACTTCTCTTACCTTGGCCAAATTGGTGGGCCATCTCGCTGCCCTTGGAGACCCGCTAGAGCCCGATGGTAGACCACCAGCCGCCCCTTACCTGCAGTCGGGGTCAATTCAGCACCTGTGTGGGGATAAGAATTGACCGGCAACTAGTTGTCATGCCCTAATAAACAACCTCGCAAATTGCTCCGGTACATGGTGTCTCGAGCAGATTACTGGGTGGTCGCGACATATTTATACCTTTAAAAACCACTGAAGAATGATATCAATAAGCTAAAAATTTAGGATTAATAATACTCATCCTCTGTTATCTTATTGTTCTAAAATTCCCTTGTTTACCACCCATCCACCACCCCATTTACCTTACTCTGGATCATTCAGCTTAAAGTTTAGCTGATAATCCTTTGCCTCATAAGCCAACTGATCTCCTTCTTGCACTTTAAACATTTGAAACTAGTTTTTCTTATAAAAAGCCCACCCTGACAGCACATTAGTACCACAGTCCTTTCTGTGATCCTGAACATCCAGAATTATGGTGTACATTTAATAAACTTTTCTTGCTTAAAAGAGATTGGTGTACATATAGTTTATGTTGATATTTCCTGGACCCTAACAATAATCAGAGGCATCATGAGTGTGGGAAGTGAAGGTGTGACTAATGTCTCAGCAAAATGATAAATTCTGGAACCCTCAGGACAGCCAGCCCTTAAGGCTGTGAGAAAAAACTCTGAAAACATAAGTTCAAAAATATATAATTTCTCAACTATGCAAAATGTAAGGATGTAATATGAGTTATATGAGGGGCTTCACAAATCTATAATGACAAAAGAAGTTGTGCTATGAAAGAAATTGTCAAAAATCTGCTAAGAAACGAGAGGAAGAAATTTAGGTAGTGGTAATCACAGGACATACCACCCAGTTAAGATTTTGCTTGCAGAGACAGACAGATTTCTTAATTCAAGGTCAACCTGAAACAGAAGGAATTCAGGTCCAGGCCCAGACATGGTAGAATTATTAATTTCAGGGCAGGGTCCCACTCGACTGTCTTATCATCTGTGTGTAATGAAGGTAGACAGATCTTTGAATTGTTTTTGCAATGTTAAAAAATGTATGTGCCTGCTTTCTCCTAAGAATTGAGGATCTAGGTCCACATGATACTGATTCATAGAAAAATCAAAATGGAACCTGCAGTAAATGACTGGATTGATATTTAAAATAAAACACTGGGTTTATGATCTGCAAGAGATGAACCATCCATAGAATTTCTTTGGAATAGCAAGAGAGTAGTGTTTAGAGACCTGCCTTATGCAGAAAATGGAGAGAGAGAGAGAGAGAGAGAGAGAGAGAGAGAGAGAGAGAGACAGAGAGAGAGAGAGACAGAGAGAGGGAGAGAGAGAGAGAGAGAGAGAGAGAGAGAGAGAGAGAGAGAAAGAGAGAGAGATGTTTGCAGAGCTTCAGAGGAAGCAAAACAGAGAGAAAGGATGCTGGAAAGTTGTCTTGAGCAGAACACAGGTCTTCAACTTCAACCCACCATTTGACTTTGAGACATTTGGTTTCCTGCTCTCAAACACCCCTTCTCTAAGAACCCTTGTAAGCTGAGGCTAGTCTTTGGCATATAAGACTTGACACTAATGTTTATGTGGGAAGACAAATACACAGGGAATCCAGAAAAACATTAAAAGAAAAACTATAAGGTATATGAGACATACTAGAATTTTGAAATTGTGCTAGTTAAATAGACAAGTACAAGATCCCAATGTAGAACATAATGAGAAATTAGTTTATGAAAAATATGACATCTTAAGTCACTGAATAAATACAAAGTAAATGACAAATATTGCAAAAATAAGTCATAGTAATTTTAGTCATAATACTGAGTGTATATGCAATATTATAAATAAAAATGGCTCAAATTATATTGATGATCCATGAGTAAAGACATATGATGACTTGGAGAAAACATAGGTGATTAGTCTATAGCAAATTATTTTGTAGGAATAAAGCATTCCAGAACAAATAAAAGACAAACATAATACTTTGGAATAAAAGACAATAGAAGATATATCAGAGATAACTATAAAAATAGGAAGATTTTTAAAAAATATATACAGATGAGACAAATACTTATATTGTTTGGTATAGTTTTTAAAGCTTAAGTAATAAAGAGATAAAGTTCAATAAAAATGGATAGATATCAACAAATGGCCCAAACAATAAGGAAAAACAATTTTGTCTCATTATTAGGATGACCTAAATAAAATGTGGTTAAATTCCCCATTTTTCAAATTGGCCAAATATTTATTACAAACTTGTCATACTTCTATAAATATTAGGGTATAAATTAATGTTATTTTCTAAATACATTATAGAATATTCAAAGCAATTTAGTTATTGTATCCATAACTTCAAAAATTTAAGTTTTTACACATTCCAAATTTTAAAAAAGTTGTCAAGTGTTTCCATCACCTTCCAAAGGTAGGAAAGTAAAGATGGTAAATAGTACAAAAGCGATGTGGCCCTGTTTACAAGTACTTCTTTGGACAATTACAATTTCTGTTCATCAAGACATCTGTAGTCCACTTTAGTAGTGTCAGGGCATGAATCAGTAACAGCAGCAAGCTCCAGCAGAAACCAGTAGGCTGTTGCTGAATTAGTACAAGTCATCAGGAGAAAACAGGACCAGCCAGAATGCCAGGAGTTCACTGTTGTGCCTCTCTCAAGGTAGTGAAGATCAACAAAGATATGAGATCAAGGAATAGTTCTACAGCTAGCTATGCAAGTGTCTTGTCATTGGGTTGAGTACTACTTATACTCTCCCCAAATATCAAGTGTCCTCTCATGGGTCCTTCCTCAGCAAAACATTGTGTGAGTCATATCATATGACATCACCAGAAATTTCCACTTCAACAACATATTATGTTTGTACATTTTTGAGAAAACAGACATTCTTATATATCATTCTGTTTGGAATTATACTGGTACAAATCTATTGAGAGAAATTTGGCAATGCAAATGAAATTTTGATGTGAAAGCAGTTTTGGGCCAGAAAATTTATCTTTGAGTTATCTGCCTTAAAGATAAAACTCCTACTCAACTATTTGTACCTATTGTATTGCTAGACCTTCAACCTAGAACTGACCTTAATACATACATGTAATCAAAATGCTATAAAAACATAAAGGAAGAGAGGGTATAGGATAGGGGGTTCTAGAGAGGGGAAATGGGGAAAGGGGATGACATCTGCATTGTAAATAAATAAAATATCCAATAAAATAAACAGAAAAAAAAGATAAAACTCCAAAACCTGAAAAAGTTATCACCAGATTTTGATAGCATCATTTATAATGGCAAATTTTTGAATTAACTAACAAACAGCTCAAAAAGTACATAGATTATTTACATATTGCATATGTTGTTTAAAAAACTCATGAGGAAGATCTTTCTATTCTGAAGACAAGATCCATTATTTTAGAAGTTTCAGGTATAGGTACAGCAAAAGAATAAGCATCTCATTTTACTAGAAATTTTGTATTCTTTATGATTATTCATGAATAAAGTTTTAATGAACATATATCTTGTTAAATAGTGAGGTAGGGATGACTCTGGGAGAAACATAAAGAACATGATCAAAATTTGTTGTAAAAAATTTTTGTATAATAAATACAAACATTATTTAAAGATAAAAATTATTACCCCTTTTCCACATAATGTTTCCACAGGACATCTGCTGTCATTTCTGCAAGCTAAGTATATCCAGAATATGCCCAGCTATGTATAGAAGTCCTTATGATACCAAGTTCAACTTCTCAGAAAGCAAGTGTGAGAAATCATGTTCACTTATGTGGATATAGTTTCTTCATCAGTGATTGCCTTAAGAATAAGGGTGTATCTTCCACATTCTTGAAACAAAACCTTGAAACCTGTTCTCCTATACCATACTACAAGAAAATCATTTGTGGTACCTGTTAATAGTCTGTTTCTGATGAATAAACCAACATCAACAACTATGCTCGAAAGTCTAAATTTGTTGACGTTTTATAGAATAATAACTGTTGTGTTGAGTGCTCTTACAGATAACAATTGTAAGTGTTCTCCTGTGAATATATATGTGTCATTTATAACAGAGTCCATAATGCTATAGCACCAAGAAGCCACTCGATTTCAGTGAATGGAAGTTTATCTTTCTTTCCTTAATTTCTTTAGTAACTTGTGTCATTGTCTCTAATCTGTGTCCTATATTCGTGAGTCTCTACTTTTCAAAATTCCTCACAAGGAGTACTTCTGGTTCCTGTAGCTCTCGTGTCATATGGGAAGAGTACACAGCGGCTTGAAGACTTTCTATGAAACCATGACATAGTCCTTTTTAAAATAGATAATACTTGGAATTTTTTCTCTTTTTTTTATTTTTGAGGTTACAATACAATTCTGTAATTTCCCCCCTTTTCTCCCTGTACAGGCTCCCATATAACTCTCCTTATTCGATTTAAAATTCATGGCCTTTCTTTATTTTCTTTTTCTTTCTTCTTTTCCCCTCAAGGGCTCATAGAAAAATAGACATACACTATTGACAGAAGAAAAATGACAAATTTTAAAAATAATGTTAACAACCACCTTAAATAAAAAAGACAAATAAGACTAGATATCACTATAAGAGCAAAAGATATCCTGATTTATATTTAAAATATACAATTTTCTTATGAGATAAACACTTTTCATAACATAAAATTTTCTATAAAGTTTATTAATTAATTTATTTAAAATCTTTAACTTTATTAATTGTATCTTAACCTTCATAGAAATCATATAGGTAATTAAATTGGTAAAAAAATCTGATTTTGTGGACATTATTTAAATTACAGGAAGCTAGAAAATAATATACTTATATCAGCTGGTAGATACTCTCTATAATAAAAAGCAATATTTTTTCTTATTATGTTAGATAATAACTGAGGACAGATATTCTGCACACTTCATCCTAGGGCACTTTCCAGGGATAATAAAACAAAACATCAATTATCAATTCTAAATTTCTTCAGTTATGAGATGAAATAAAAATATAGATATGTGAAAGGAGAAGCATATATTTTACATAGTGTTTCAGAAATCTTAGCAAACTCCGCAAAAACACACAAGAGCATCACTTAGTCTGACAATGAGTACTGTAGAATGATGATTATTTGTGAATGACCTCAATCAAAAATCCTGATCATACACATTTACCAATCCTCCACATCTGCCCCCAGCTTCTGAAAAACTTCCACCCCAACCTGGCCTCTGCAAAAAGAGGAGGAAGAAGAAGAGGAAGAGGAAGAGGAAGTAGAGGAGGAGGAGGAGGAGGAGGAGGAGGAAGAGTAGGAGGAAGAGGAGGAGGAGGAATAGGAGGAGGAAGAGGAGGAAGAGGAGGAGGAAAAGGAGAAAGAGGAGGTGGATAAGGAGGAGGAGGAAGGAGGAGGAGGCGGAGGAGGAGGAGGAAGGAGGAGGAGGAGGAGGAGGAGGAGGAGGAGGAGGAGGAGGAAGGAAACAAGTTGAATTTATGTTTTCATGTACATTCTGGAGCATGGTCAACATCTAATGTTCAGCTCCATAAAGAAAACTGAAGCCTCCCTCACTAGCACTCCCTCCAGAAGCCATCAATAATGGAGAACTACACGTTAGTATCCTTACCACAATTTTTAGGAGTTCTCTTTGATGGATTCCTGTTTATTTGGTGTGGATGAGGGTAGTAGTTTTCACAGAAGATTTCTATGTCCCTTCCTCTTCAAATGTGAGTTTGTAGTAGTTCATACCACTGTAAAAGTAGCTTCCTTCCCCTTTCTAGTGAGAGCAAGCATGGGTCACAAAAGTCTACACAGTTTTTGACAATAGCATGGACCATGGATGTCATTTATTTCAAGAAGGCTTTTATTTGTTTCAACAAAATAGAAAGGGACACTGTGCAATGATGGTTAGAACAAAACCTAGTAATCACAACAGTATGAGGAAGACAAGCCCATGAGGAAAGGTGAAGAGACAGAAACATCTTGTAGAAAAACAATGCTGTAATTCTCATTTTACAAACTTAAAAAGTCTATAAAACTGTAGGAAAATTTTTAAAAATTTTATAACCAACACTCATTTTCTTAGTAGCGTATCTCTTAATAATTTAAGTAGTGTGTGTGTGTGTGTGTGTGTGTGTATGTAGATGAATCTGTCATATGGCATTACCTGAAGTCTACTAGCAATAACCATATGGTGGTGGTGTGGCTAGTTTAGAAAACACAATTGGATTCATTCCTGGGAGTATTGCTGCAAAAAAGGCATTTTATCGAAAAGTTTACATGCTTACACATGTTCTCTGTAACATAATAGCCTGTGGAAAATAGGAGTTCTTCTTAAGCATATATATATATATATATATATATATATATATATATATATATATATGTATGTATGTATTGAGGGTCTAGAAATTCATGTGGTATTGCTAATACTTCTTTCTATTTGTCAAACCATCATTTAATCCAGTGAGATTCCAGGAAGATTTCTTAACCAGACAATGGTTGAAAAGGTGGGATTTATAAAACTCGGGTCTTCTTAACGTGGTTATTGTAATACCTCTTTGGACTCATCTGTCCTTGATTTTTCAGAGTCAGTTAGAGAAACTAGACTAGATATATTGTGTGGGATTTTTTGTTTTTTACAATTTCTAGCAAGATTAGATATATCATCAAACAGGACTATGTAAAGAAAAGCAAAATCGTAGCATTTAAGTAACAAAAAGGAAAAAAAAAGCAGAATGTAGGGCAAGAGTTCAAATGGCATTGCTTTCAATGAATTATGGAAAAGAAAGTACGTATCATTGATGTTGCACGACATTAAAATATATTTAAAATATTGGATAATATAAAACTAATGAAGTGAATGGAGAGAGAGGAGAGAGGTGGGGAGAGACAGAGGGAGGGAGAGAGGGAGGGAGGGAGGGAGGGAGAGAGAGAGAGAGAGAGAGAGAGAGAGAGAGAGAGAGAGAAACGGGAGGTCCATGGAGACAAGATTCATGACACCAGAGTAATGATATAGGTGAACTGAATGTTGAACTACCATGAAAAAACTCAGCACATAAACTGCACTACATTACAAAGCAAATAATGCTATATACATATGTTCTTTTCAGTAACATATAAGTAGTTCCTTCAGGAAAAGGTAATTAAAATCTATCACAATTTTCAAGAGGTTAGGGAGAATAAAATGGTATAGGAGTCTAGCAAAATGCTGCTGCAGCTTTCAAATGTAAGCTTTTTGTTTTTAATAGCTTATAGCTAGTTTGCGTTAAATACATGCATGAATTCACTACTAAATGGTAATAAAAAAATCTAGAAAACATAGAAATTGTGAACTTATGCCACATTGCCACCGGTCTTCTGCCTAGTCAAATAAAATTACTTGTGCTTATGAGTGCTAGAAGGTAGGAATTCTGAGAAGGAAAGCCACACAAGTACCAATATATGTTCTAATGCCAGCAAGAAGTTGCAACTACCAATGAGCTAACCCAGAACATTATATATATAATATATATATATTAGTTCTTTATTCTAATATAATAGAGAAAAATATAAAGGAGAACAGATTTTATAACACTGCAAAAAATTTTGAATCTAAAATTGTTCAGCTAAATAAAATTTGAATAAATAGCTAAAAATTTGAACTAAATGAACACAATTATTTTGAGATTTAACATAACAATTTCATTTTAATATAAACATTCTTAGGAGATACTGATAGAACTCAAAGGGAATGGGTAACTGTGGCCTTGTGGTTTTCGGGTTTGTAACTTTGTATTTAGAGCCATCTTATTCTAAGAGTCATACCAAATGACCAGCACATGTATGGAAGAGAGACATGGAAAACACAGAGAATTCTCAAGCTCTGAGTGTGGGATTAATACAAGCACCGTTTTTAAGAACTTTTTTCTATTATGTGAAATTGGTAGCTCCAGCTATTTCTGTTCCTGTTTGTTATGCACAGATCTTTGCAGATTCTAGAGCTCCGGGATGTAAGCCTTCCCCCATCACTGCCGGCTACAGCTGTTCCTAAATACCAAGGAACATGTCTGTATCTAAATCCCTGCTGTTGTAGGAGGGCTTATATAACTCTGCCTGGGACTTGGTGCAAAGCGAACAGTGGCTAATTTGAGGAGGAGAGAATTACTCTTTTTATTTTTCATTTTTTTCCAGTAACAATATACTTTGAATTTATTTGTGCTGTGAGCTTCCTCTTAGTTGGTGTCTTAAAATATGTGAATTTGTTTTCTTTTTATTCTTACAGTTAAATTTGTCAAGCATGAATGTAATTCATGTCTCTAACAACACCTTTATCACACAGACTTCTCTGTATTATAATTTTTTATTATTTATGGTTACAGAATTTTAAGAATAGATTGATTTCTTTTCTAATACTTATTATTCATTTTATTGAATTTTACATTAGATGAAACCTATATACCACAGCATAGAAAGTTTACATATTAGAAAAGAACCTGTTTGAACAACCAATAGTAGCTAAATATGGACATAAAAGCAGTTCATACTTTGCAAAAGGATTAGTAATCAATTTTCACCTTTCACTGTGATATGTTATCGTAGGAACACTACAGGCAACTAGATCATAAGATATCTAAGCAGATGTATATATAGATGCATTACAGTTTACAAATATCTATGAACTGCGTTAAATTATGGTTCTTTTATGAATCCAAAAAGCAGAAAAAATAAAACCAGAATATAATTATCTAATTCAGAAGACAATGTTTCAGTAAGTGTATAAATTTGGGAAATTGACTAAGAAACCAGTGCCTATCAAGCCGAGAAAAATCTGCTAAACCATATGCCCATCAGCTATTTTACATGGACTAGTGATTTTATCGCATCCTCAAATAGAGGAATCACTTTATAGCCTTCAATATTCTTAAACTAAAATGTCCTGGTATCAATGGCCACATCATTGATGCTTCCTCACTTATATTTTCACTCAAATTGATAACTTATGAAGGAAGAGTTACTATACAGGTTAACTCTGCTCTCTTTGTAGAAGGCTAATGAAAGGCAGCCCTCCACTCACATTGGGTTAGATCTAAGGAGGTTTCCAACATTAGCTTTTAAATTTATTTGTATTATTTTGTGTATAAGTGTTTTGTCTGGCCTTATACATGTACATCACATGCCTGCCTGGTATCCGACGTCAGAAGAGGGTATCATATACAGTGGAATTGGAACTAAAAGTAGTTTTGAACTGCTCTCTGGTTTCTTGGATTCAAACTCAGGTCCTCTGGAAGATCAGTGGGTGCTCTTTGGCACTTAGCCATCTCTCCAGCCCCACAATGTTAATTTATAACAGTGTCCTGAACTATTTGTATAAACAATACAATTTGTACTCAACAACTGCTTTCTTCTGGTAGGATGAAACTAGGGTATTTGCAAGGTACAATTAGGTGCATAACCCATATTCTGAGGAAAACCCTAGGTATTGTTGCCCTAGAGAACTTTTCCTATGTAGTAATTCACATAGGCTGTCCCTAGATATTTCAGGGAATGTGGAATGTCCTTGGTGAGTCTTTCAGAAAAAAAAATCTTGAAAGATATCTTTTAAATCTTATTCTTTAGATTTTCTCTTTTGCTGTTTCTCTGTGATATTCTTTCATTTTCATTAACCTTCATTCTGAGAGTGTCTATAAGCCTTCTTGAAAATCTCCTGTAATGGCTATTATTGGTTGTCAACTTGACTATATTGGGAATAAACTACATTTCAGAAATAGAGGGCACACCTGTGATTTTGATCTAGAGGTAAGAAGACAATAATACCTTTGATCCACACCTTGTGGCAACCTTTAATCTGAGCCATATTTTCCATTGGAGAACAGAAGAAGGAAGCATTAAATTTCTTTACAAGCACATTCATTCCTTGGATTCCAGCTTATACATAAGACCAGCTAGATACCTAGCATCATGAGACTCAGCAGCGACTAGGGTTATGGACTTTCCATCATAGCTAGACATTGTTAGATTAGTTGGACTACAGTCTGTAATCATTCTAATTACATATATATATATATATATATATATATATATATATATATATAATGTTTGTAGAGAGAGAGAAAGAGAGAGAGAGAGTCATTTAATAAGTTTTGTGACTCAAGAAACTCTAGAAAACACTAATGCAAAAATAATGGACTAAACTTCTGAAACTGTAAACCAGTTCAATAATTGTTTTCCTTGATAAGAGTTTCCATGGTCATAGTGTCTCTTTACACTAATAGAAACGCAAACTAAGACATCATGAAACAAGAGCAAAAGGTATTACTTCTGAGAGCATAAAGCTTCAAGTCAATTGATAGTAGAAATTAGAAAGGTTTTAAAATCAAATTAAAATTCTTTTAGACTGATGTCATGCAAATCATTATACAATTATATGTATATGAAAATCTTCATCTGTGTCTGTGTTCTAATTTTGTGATAATCACTAATAAACAGAGCAGTCACATTCAGACATGTCAAGACAGGTAAGCATGTGCGCACTTTATGAACAGGGATTACTACCAAGGCCTCTAATTTCTTGTCAGCTCGCTTTAAAAAGGAATTACAACTTTACTTCTTGACTAAAGTCTCTCATTTTACTTGCATCTTCTGGAGCTAAAGATGTGAAGCTAAAATGTTTGTGGCATATCTGTAACTGAAGTTGTAGTTGCTTTGTCAAGTAAAAGCATGTTGAACTTTACTCTGGTTACTGCTTGATCACAAAAGCTTATTTGACTGACCACACTGGCATGTGGTTGATCTCCTCAATACTAAGAATGTCCTTCCAAGATGTCTTATTATGAACACTAAGATTTTGTCAGATATGTGAGTGGGGAGATTCCATTTTGGCTGTAATTAGTTTGTAGGTTCTAAAGAAAATGTGTAACTACAGAAATTTAAAAAAAAGAGTAATAAAAAAGTTAGATTTGTGTGTGTGTGTGTGTGTGTGTGTGTGTGTGTGATTTTTTGAATGAATGGCAAGAACCCAGGATGGTGGGAGAGTATGGATGGAAATAATGGAAGATTATGTAGATAATACCATAAAGTACTTCGTTCCAGAATTGAAAGAGTAATACAGCTGTGACAGAGAAATGGATGCAAATGCCTGTAAGCATGTAAAAGTGTCTCTGCTAGAATAACCTACAGAGAAGAGTGTCTACACATTCATTATCCTTATTACAAAACTCATCTATCTTCTCTTATTTTCAAGCTCTTATGATATGTCATATACGAAATAGAAATGCAGGACAGTTAAGCCCATGACTTAGAAGGAGTATCTAGCTAAAATATGACAAATTAATGCCTGGGATATAGAGGGATTTGAGAAGTCTTACAAATACACACACATACAAGGCTCTGGGATATAGTGTTCTAGTATCTCAAAATTAGTTATATGAAGATATAAATTAATCTATTTCCAGTGACTCTTTTATCTTAAAAGAAAAGGAGAAATGGTGTATTTTTAAAGGAATGTTTAAAAACTTAAAAACATAGATTAAAATATACAGCCAATGCTAGTTGCATGGGGTAAGAATAATGACATTGAAATATCTTAAAATTAAGTCATAAGTCTTGCAAAACTATTGATATAATTTAAACTAAACTTTTTTCACTGTTCATATATTCTAAACAAATTCTTGTTAATTAAAATCAGCATAGAGAAGAATTAACTGAATGTATGGCTGCATTTATGTGACCTGATGTTTAGATGCCCTTCCACACTGAAAAACATATTTAAACATACATTTTTCTTTACACATATTTTCACATTCACAAGTTTTAAATTATTTTAAGTGAATTATCAGTATTTTATAAAACTGCAGTACCAAAAATTTAAACAATCCATCATTTCAAGTGGCAATAACATTTAGCCATTTTGCACGATGGCTCCATTTTCAGCTTCTTTAAGCCTTGATGTCTTTTATTTTGATCATATTTACCAATAGAAATTAGGAAATGTTATTAGTCATAGTTATTCCTAAACGAGCTTCTCATTTTCTCTAAACATGCAATTTCTGGTAGAATAAAGATGTTTTGGATTGAAGAAAATAAGTTTAGTAAACAAAGGAATTAAGTAAGACAATAAGTGATAATCTGCTTAAGCAACTTATCAAGGGGAAGAGTGTTAGGAGCCGCGTTCGCCATTGCAACATGGCGCCGGTTTCCTGCTTCCTGGTTCTTCTTGAGAGCCTTGCTTGAAAGTGCGCCTGCGCAAGGCGCGAAAACCAGTATGCTAATTTGGCGATATCATAAGAGCCAATGAGTGTGTGGCACGTCTCCTAAGGCTCTATATAAGCCACAGGTTTTTGGGGCTTGGGGTCCCTCGCCTCACTGCCATCTAAAAGAGCTGTACGATAAATTGCTGTCAGAAGAATCCTGAGTGTGGCGTTCTCCTTATCGGCGAGGCTGCTTACCACAACTGGTGCCGAAACCCGGGAACGAAGCCGAACGTCTCGGTGTTTTATCCAGTTTCGAGGGATCCTGTTGGCTCAACAGAGGGTTCAGAACTGACGGCGCAAGAAGTCTAGATGCTTTTCTGCAAGGTATGGTGGATCCTGTCTATTTTGCTATTGCTATCCCCGTTTGGGCCGTGGTAGTTCTTGTGCTCTGCTTCTGTTTTAACTGCCATACACAAGGAAAGGAGTATACTTGCCCTCCGTGTATTCAGGAGCTGTAAGTCACTGGTAGATAACTGTGCAAGTTCGTTCCCTCTAAGCAGTATGGGTAACCACCAAATGAAGCCGCTTCTCTCAGCGATGCAGGCGTTGCTGCGCAAGCGCAGTTTAAAGGTTCCCGAGAAAGTGTTGTGTAATTTTCTGCGAGATGTGGATCGGGTAACTCCCTGGTTTGTTTCCACAGGGTCCTTGTCAAAGGGCTCCTGGGACAAGCTCGGCGGTGACTTGATTAATGAAAAGGAGAAGGGAAAGTTAAGACCAGGCACATGGCCGCTGTACAAAATGGTTAGAGCCTGTATAGAGGATGCAAAATGCCAAGACAAGGTAAGAGAGGGACAAAGAGCTTTAGCAGAACACCAGGATAGCCTATCAGAAGCAGAAAAGGATAAGAGCGCTAAAAATAAAATAAAGAAAAAGGAAAAGAAAAAAGAGGAAATTAAAAAAGAAGTAGCTACAAAAAAGGAACATAAAAAACAGGAAGAGCCTAAGAGAAAACTATATCCTGTGTTAACTGAGTTTCACAATTTAAGAATTAATGATTCCGCCTCTGAGGAGACGTCCTCGGGGGATGAAGAAGATACAGAGGATACCAACACCTCATCCTCTGATAGTTTGTTAGATCTTGAGGAACAGGCAGAGTTAGATAAAGAAGCAGCCCGTTATGAGTCTGAAAGATACGGGCTGGATTCTCCTTATGCACCGGGGTATGCCCCATCTGCCCCACCATTGGAGGAAGTAGTTAGAGTTAAAAAGAAAAAAACAAAAGAGAGACAGGAAAGACTGCCGTCCAATTCTCTTATTACAGCTAAGGAAAGAAAAAAGATAAGAGTAGCCTTTCACGTATGGGAAGATGCTAACCAAACCAGACAGCATTCACAGCTAGATTTAAAACAATTAAAAGTGCTAGCCGAATCAGTACAGACTTATGGAATCCATGCCTCTTTTACTCAGGCATTAATAGAAAGACTTATGGTCAGTGCCATGACACCAGATGACTGGTATAATACTGTTAAGGCTTGCTTGACTATGGGACAATATCTAGATTGGAAATTCATTTTTCAAGAATTCTGTGCTTCACAGGCAAGACAAAATTTAGCTCAGGGGCATCCACAATGGAACTTTGACATGCTTACAGGGCAGGGACAATGGGCTATCAATCAAACGGCCAGCCCTGTAGAAGTATATGAGCAAATTAATAAGGCAGTTGTAAAAGCATGGAAAAGTCTCCCTAACAAAGGACAGGTTTCAGGAAACTTGACAAGAATTATTCAAGGAAACAATGAGCCATTCTCAGACTTTGTGGCAAGGATGATGGAGGTGGCAGGAAGGATTTTTGGAGATCCTGAGATGGCCATGTGTAGGAAGCCGCGCATGCGCTGGCTAAAGCCGCGTTTGCCTGACATCCGGGATTTTTCCTGGTGAATAGGTGAATTGCGCATGTGCCATGGAAAAGGCCTGCCAAAGTTAAAGCCCATCCCACGGCGTTTGGCACGCTACGAGTAAGCAGCCAATCAGAGGTGAATGCACCGCTCCAAGGGTATATTAAGCAGTGCTTTTCCTGGGTCTTCATCTTCTTCCACCATTTTGTATTTGGGAATAAGCGTGTTTTTACGGAAGGATTCTGGTGTGTGTGTGTGGTGTGTTCTTGCTGGCGAGACGATTACATGCGCGCCTCACAGTTGGTGCCGAGAAACCCGGGAGAATTTACCATCGCCGGCGCTGTTTAAGAAGGCCCTCCACTCGTCCTCTATGCGTGGAGTGAATCCAGAACCATAGAACAAGGTAATGCTCTCTGAGAGATATGTTTGGACTTGATTTAATTTATTTCCCTCCCCAGTTGGCAGGAACTTTAGAGGCTCTCGCTATGGTGCTGGTAGCGTTAGTTCTCTTCCTTTTGGTTTTCGTGGCGGTTCGGGGAGTGGCAGATGGATTACGGGTTAGCATGTCAGAAACAGAGAAAAGAAGGAAGCGCTTAGAAATTCAGAAAGGAAAAGGGAAAAAGGATATATTAAAGAAATTAAGCCTCCCCGAGGAACAATCCACGGGGATGAAAGATGAGGGGAAGAACACCCTTGGGAGAGACGGGAGGAAAGTAAGCCTCAGAAAGAGATTTCTTTATCCGGTAAAGGAAGTTTTGAGGCTTGATGCCTCTGAGTTGGAGGGGATAACTTCCTCAGAGGACTCAGATGAAGAGATAGATGAAGAGGAAAGATGCCAGCCAGATAAACAGTTGCTGCTTCGAAATCTAAAGCAGAGGAAAACGAGAGATAGAAGCCGGACGGCCTCTCGGCCTGTAGCGCCCTCCCAATCTAATGTTCTCCGCGCACTTCTGCCTTATGTGGACAGGCGCTGCTCAGGCTCCTTCCTTTCAGAGGAAGACAAGAGAAAAATGTTACAAGCTTTTCCAGTGTTTGAGGACGCAGGAAGAGGTCATGTCCACGCACCTGTAGAGTATGCTTCTATTAAAGAATTCGCTGAATCGGTTAACAAGTATGGAGTTGATGCTAATTTTACAATTATGCAGCTTGAGAGATTTGCCACTATGGCAATGACTCCGAATGATTGGCAGAACACAGTAAAAGCTGCTCTCCCTAATATGGGACAGTATATGGAATGGAAGGCTTTGTGGCACGACGCTTCTCAAGCACAGGCAAAGGCCAACGCTAATGCGGAGGCCAATCAGAGACAGTGGACTTTTGAATTATTAACAGGGCAAGGACAGTATGTTGCCGACCAGATTAACTATGATTGGGAAGCATATGGCCAGATTTCCACCGCCGCAATTAAGGCATGGAAGGCCCTCTCAAAAAAGGGCGAGGCTGGAGGAAATTTAACAAAAATATTACAAGCCCCCCAGGAGTCCTTCTCAGAATTTGTTGCTAGAATGACAGAAGTAGCAGACAAGATTTTTGGAGACCCAGAGCAAGTCAAGCCATTGATCGAACAATTAGTATATGAAAATGCTTCACCAGAATGTAAGGCAGTTATTGCCCCTAGGAGAAACAAAGGGTTGACAGATTGGATAAAGGTCTGCCGAGGTCTTGGAGGCCCACTGACTAACGCTGGCCTGGCAGCAGCTATCCTGCAAGGCCAGAGCCGCTCAAGTCCTGGCGGCCGTAAAGTATGTTATAATTGTGGCAGACCAGGTCATTTGAAACGAGAATGTCGTACTCCTATACAAAAGAAAACCCCTGGGTTATGTACTAAGTGCAGGAAGGGATATCATTGGGCCAATGAATGTCGCTCGGTTAAGGACATTCGGGGAAGGATTATTCAACATGATCCCTCCCCTACAGAAAGAGATGAAGACATTTCAAAAAACGAATATTCGGGCCCAAGGTCTCAGGGCCCCAAAAAATATGGGACACAAGCCTACAACCGGGGGAGACCTCTAACTGCAGAGCTACAAGAGGTTCCACAGGGTTGGACCTCCGCTCTATCTCCCAATTCTTATTAATGCCATATGAGGGTGTGCAACCTATCCCGGTTGATTTTAAAGATCCCCTGCCTGAGGGAAGCGTTGGCCTTATTCTAGGCCGCTCCTCTCTTACCTTGAAGGGGCTTGTGGTTCATCCTGGGGTGATAGACCAAGATTATATGGGAGAACTTCAAGTTCTCTGTTCTTGTCCACAAGGCATATTTTCCATCTCCTCTGGAGATAGGATTGCTCAGTTGGTTATTCTTCCAAGTCTACATAATTGTTTTCCATCCACCAGGGCGCCAAGAGGTGCCAATAGGTTCGGTTCTTCAGGAACTGACTTTGCTTATTTAGTAGTGGATCTCAAAACTAGACCCACTTTACAATTAACAATAGAAGGGAAGAGTTTTACAGGAATTTTAGACACAGGAGCTGATAAAAGTATTATTTCCTCCAACTGGTGGCCTAAGGTGTGGCCTGTTACATAATCATCCCACTCCTTACAAGGGTTGGGATATGAGGCCAACCCTACAGTCAGTTCACGCTCCTTGACTTGGAAGACGCCAGAGGGTCAGACAGGAAGCTTTATACCTTATGTGCTTCCTCTCCCCGTTAACCTCTGGGGAAGAGACATTTTACAAGACTTAGGACTGACACTAACTAATGAGTACTCTCAACAAGTTATTAATATTATGAAAAGAATGGGATATAAGGAAGGAAAAGGCCTTGGTAGAAAAGAACAAGGAAGGTTAAACCCAATTTTACAAGAAAGTAATACAGGAAGACAAGGTCTGGGTTTTCCCTAGTTGCCACTGAGGGCTCCTTGCCCATACCCTGGCCTACAGAGGAAGCCGTGTGGGTTCCTCAGTGGCCCTTATCCTCTGAGAAATTGGAAGCTGCTACAAGGCTGATTGAGGAACAGGCACAGCTTGGTCATTTAGAACTTTCTACTTCTCCTTGGAATACCCCTATCTTTGTTATAAGAAAGAGATCAGGAAAATGGAGACTTCTCCATGATTTAAGGGCCACTAATAAACAGATGCAGCTGTTTGGCTCAGTGCAACGAGGCCTGCCTCTGCTCTCTGCTTTACCTAAGCAGTGGAGGATAATAATTATAGACATTAGGGATTGCTTTTTTCTCCATTCCCCTACACCCGCAAGATAGGCAAAGATTTGCATTCACTTTGCCTGCTGTTAATCATCTTGAACCAGACAAAAGATATCAGTGGAAAGTTTTGCCTCAAGGCATGGCCAATAGTCCTACCATATGTCAGCTGTATGTACAAATGGCCCTTGAACCTGTTAAGAAACAATTTCCTTCTCTACTCTTGATTCATTTTATGGATGATATTTTAATATGCCATAAAGAGTTGACCACTTTGCAGAACTCATATCCTTTATTAATTGCTACATTAAGACAGCGGGGTCTGCATATTGCCACAGAGAAGGTTCAAATTTCAGAAATCGGTTCCTTTTTAGGGACAGTTATTTACCCTGAGAAAATAGTTCCTCAAAAATTAGAAATTCGCAGAGATCGTTTACATACCTTAAATGACTTTCAAAAGTTACTAGGTGATATAAATTGGTTAAGACCATTTTTGAAAATTCCCTCTGCTGAATTAAAACCTTTGTTTGACATTCTGAAAGGAGATTCCCATATTTCCTCACCAAGAGCATTAACACCGGCTGCAAATCATGCCCTGCGATTGGTGGAGGATGCCTTGCAAAAAGCTCAGCTAAAACGCATTGATGAGACCAAAACTTTTAATTTGTGTGTCTTTAAAACCAGACATTTACCAACTGCCGTGTTATGGCAGGATGGGCCCTTATTATGGATTCATCCTAATGCATCTCCTGCAAAGATTATTGAATGGTATCCAGATGCGGTTGCTCAGCTTGCCTTACGGGGATTAAAAGCAGCTGTCACTCATTTTGGAAGGGAGCCTAAGGTTTTAATAGTGCCTTATACTGCACATCAAGTTCAAATATTAACTGCTACCTCTATGTTTGGGCCGTGTTGGTTACCTCCTTTAATGGTCAAATAGATAATCACTACCCTAAACATCCCATTTTACAGTTTGCCTTAACTCAAGCTATTGTATTTCCACATGTCTTATCTCAAAAGCCGCTCCCGGATGGAGTGGTCGTTTACACAGATGGGTCAAAGACAGGTGTGGGTGCTTATGTAATTGATAATAAGGTCACTGCCAAACAATACCAGGAGACTTCACCTCAAGTTGTGGAATGCTTGGTAGTTTTGGAGGTTCTTGAAACCTTTCCAGGCCCTTTAAATATTGTTTCAGATTCCTTTTATGTAGTAAATGCAGTTAAAGCCTTAGAAGTGGCTGGGCTAATTAGACCATCTAGTAGACTTGTAAAAGTTTTTCAAAAGATTCAATTCGCCTTAGTTAATAGGAGATTTCCGGTTTTTATTACACACATCAGGGCTCACTCAGGTCTACCAGGTCCAATGTCTCATGGGAATGACCTAGCAAATCGAGCCACAAAATTGGTTGCTATCGCCCTATCTTCAAAATTAGATTTGGCCAAAGATTTTCATAAAAACTTTCATGTGACAGCAGAGACGTTACATCGTCGGTTTGAGATAACTAGAAAGGAAGCTAGAGATATAGTTACTCAATGTCAGAATTGCTGTCAATTTTTACCAGTGCCTCATGTAGGAATTAATCCACGAGGAATTCGGCCACTACAAATTTGGCAAATGGATGTCACTCACATCCCAACCTTTGGCAAATTACACTATTTACATGTTTCCATTGACACTTATTCTGGAATTATACTTGCTTCTCGGTTGACCGGAGAAAAGGCAGCACATGTTATTCACACTGCCTTGAGGCATGGAGTGCCTGGGGGAAGCCTAAAATTCTTAAAACGGACAATGGGCCAGCATACACTTCTCAAAAGTTTAGACAATTTTGTTGCCAAATGGAGGTAACCCATCTGACAGGCCTCCCTTATAACCCTCAGGGACAGGGCATCATAGAACGGGCTCATCGCACTCTTAAGTCTTATCTAATAAAACAAAAGGGAGGAGTCGAGGAGACTCTGCCCTTAGTGCCACGAGTCACCGTTTCTATAGCACTTTTTACTCTCAATATTTTAAACCTGGACAGTCAGGGCCATTCGGCTGCTGACCGTCACTGTTTAGAGCCTGACAGGCCGAAAGAGATGGTAAAATGGAAAGACATTTTGACCGGACAATGGAAGGGCCCAGATATTGTTTTATTAAGAGCCAGGGGAGCGGTTTGTGTGTTCCCACAGGAAGAAGACAACCCGTTTTGGCTACCAGAGCGGCTGACGTGGCGACTTGCGATATTGGAAGGTGACACCCAGGCGGACCCTCCAGGCTCTGATGACAGCCCTTGTGCTGATCCAAGGGATACAGGTTCCTAGTATATCGGGGAAACGATGATGGACCATATTATCTGCCTTTCCAAAACCCATACCAGTCAGACATAATGTAACTAATCTGTCCAGAAAATTGTTTTAATATCTTACAGGAAATTGGTTAGAAAACTTCAGTGAGACACTCAGAAAATTGAGAACAGCTGTGGTGAACATCAACTTGAAGCGCGTGGATCTGTCCCTGACTGAGGGACTGTCCTCCTGGAATTCTTCAGCTTTCTTCTTTTCTTTTCTTTTAAGTGGGTGGGAGTAGGCCTGTTTGGTAAGCCCTATGTTGCGGATCAGTATTCATCCTTTGGTTGGATTGCAAACTCAGAGCTCAACAAAATTTTGACAAGGCTATTATTGGCCAGGCGCTTGTGACCAAAGAACTAGGGGCTTCCCCTGCAGTGTGGCTATCACTGCTTCAAAAATAAGTAGTCTCCCCCTCATGAGTGGTGGTGCTAAATGTTAGGCCATCAGCGTTACACCTCAAAGGATTTGCCCATTGTACTGGGTTGGTGAGGAGTCTTGGGCTGGCTGATTCTTGTCTGTGTAGCTGTGGTACCTGAATTTTGAGACAAACAGCCCTTGCACCCCTAGGAGATGACTCCATTGCACAGGGATGGGTGTTTGCATCTCTTTCTGTTTCCCTTAGCCCTTGCACTCAGAGGAGTCGCTTCCATTGCCCCTGATAGGGTAAGGGAGACTGTCTTAAACTATTAGTCATTGATCGCTTATTCCCCCAAGATGGAATTTGCTTGATCGGCCTTGAGTTTGAGTCATGACTGGTACCACCCTAGACAGGCCAAGGACAGCCAGATAGACAACTCCATCTTTTTGTCTCCAGGCCAGTTGCCAATTGGTCCCAACGACGGGAATAAGTTGATCCCATATGCCAGAGATACACCACGAGTGGTGAGTCTATTCAGTAACAGGCATTACGAGTGGCCACAACCTGGGGCGCACATTCTGAGAATGCCAGGTGTGGGTGCGCGACCCTTGTAGCCTAGACAGAGAGCTCACCATTCTTTGGTGCTGGCTGTGGAGAAATGTCAACTAGCCTAAGACACGGGACATTGACCAGTGCCTGTTTAACAAAACAAAAAAGAAATAGCCAGTAGACAGATTCCTCAGCCGCTGTACCCAGGGGCTTCTGATAAAGCCGGTAAAGCCTCAAACATTTCTATACACAGTCCCTGCCCACTAAGGTGTTCGTTCCACGGATAGAAGGTCTGGAAAGTCTATAACGGAGTGGACGGATAAGCCTCGGCCACCTAAGACAGGGCAGCCGCGGGTGGGGAGGATGACCCCGTGATGGGTAAGAGTTTGAGCACTGCCCTCTAAAGAGACTCAGACCCGCCGTGAGACCCCCAAATATGGGAGTTACGAAACCTTCCCAGGGATCTCAACTACCACCCTCTACAATAAAACAAAAAGGGGCAGATGTAGGAAGCCGCGCATGCGCTGGCTAAAGCCGCGTTTGCCTGACATCCGGGATTTTTCCTGGTGAATAGGTGAATTGCGCATGTGCCATGGAAAAGGCCTGCCAAAGTTAAAGCCCATCCCACGGCGTTTGGCACGCTACGAGTAAGCAGCCAATCAGAGGTGAATGCACCGCTCCAAGGGTATATTAAGCAGTGCTTTTCCTGGGTCTTCGTCTTCTTCCACCATTTTGTATTTGGGAATAAGCGTGTTTTTACGGAAGGATTCTGGTGTGTGTGTGTGGTGTGTTCTTGCTGGCGAGACGATTACACGCGCGCCTCACAGCCATGCCTCTCATAGAACAACTAATTTTTGAACAGTGTACTAGAGAATGCAGAAATGCTATTACACCTTGGAAAGGAAAAGGACTCAATGTATGGATGAAGGCTTGTAGAGAAATAGGAGGACCTCTATCTAATGCCGGAATGGCAGCTGCTGTTTTAGCGGCTCAGAGGGCCTCTAATGTTAAATGTTTCAGGTGTGGAAAGCTGGGACACATACAAAGACAATGTAGGGCACCTAACACTACTAACAACAATCGTTCAAAAGTGCCTGGAATGTGTCCTAGGTGTAATAAAGGAAAACATTGGGCAAATGAATGTAGATCAGTTAAAGACGACAGAGGATGTACAATTTCTCCTCTGCCAAAAAACGAGCAACGGGGGGCCCATATCCCCAGGGCCCGCAAATATATGGGGCAATAGAAAACCTGCAAAACAACCCTCAGCAACATCAAAGGATAAGACAATCAGGAGAGCCATGTCAGGCTCAGCAGGACTGGACCTCTGTGCCACCACCGGAGCAGTACTAACACCCACCATGGGGTGTCAGCCTATACCTTCTGATTTTTCAGGACCCTTACCTGAGAATACAGTAGGACTAGTGCTAGGAAGATCGTCTATGACTCTAAGAGGATTAATTGTTCACCCCGGAGTCATAGATCAAGATTATGAGGGACAAATAAAAATCATGTTCTCATCACCAAGGGGGATTAGCTCTATAGCTCCTGGTGATAGAATTGCACAGCTATTAGTCCTCCCTAGTTTACATTCATTCTTTCCTAGTAAAGGTTTAACTAGAGGCATGAAGGGATTTGGCTCCTCTGGAGGACAGAATGTATTTATTTCATTAGATTTAGATAAACGCCCCACCTTAGTGTTGAAAATTCAAGGAAGGCTTTTCACAGGCCTCCTAGACACAGGAGCAGATACTACCATTATCTCTACCAATTGGTGGCCAAAGAACTGGCCTGTTAATAGCTCTTCACAAACCTTACAAGGTCTTGGATATGAGTCTCCTCCTGATGTTAGTGCAAGAGTATTGCACTGGGAAGATTCCGAAGGCAGACGAGGGACAGTTGTTCCTTATGTCTTGCCACTTCCAGTTAATTTATGGGGAAGAGATATTCTTAAACAATTGGAATTTAGGCTCACCAATGATTATTCTACACAGAGTCAAAAAATGATGAAAGAAATGGGGTGTGTCCCTGGAAAAGGACTGGGGAAGGCCTTACAAGGCAGGACCAGCCCTGTTTCTATTACAGAAAAACAAGACAGGAAAGGGCTGGTTTTTTCCTAGGGGCCATTGAGAGTACATTGCCTATACCTTGGTTGTCAGAGGAACCTGTATGGGTTCCTCAATGGCCGTTAACCTCTGAAAAACTAGCAGCTGCAAAAGCTCTAGTTAAAGAACAACTAAAACTAGGACATTTAGAAAATTCTCAGTCGCCATGGAATACGCCTATATTTGTGATTAAGAAAAAATCAGGTAAATGGAGGTTATTACATGATCTTAGAGCTATTAATAATCAGATGCAATTGTTAGGATCAATTCAAAAGGGTCTGCCACTGCTGACAGCCTTGCCTAGACATTGGGAGATTATAATAGTAGATATTAAAGATTGTTATTTCTCTATACCTTTACATCCTAAGGACAAAATTAGATTTGCTTTCACTCTCCCAAGTATTAATCATGAGGAACCAGACCACCGATATCAATGGAGGGTCCTGCCACAAGGCATGGCCAATAGTCCCACTATGTGTCAAATATATGTCTCTTCTGCTATTGAACCAGTTAGAAAACAGTTTCCTAAGGTTAGAATTTGTCATTTTATGGATGATATACTCTTGTGTACCAATAACAAAGAAGTTTTACACCAAGCGTTCTCTCTGTTAGTTTCTACCTTAAAACAGAAAGGACTATCTATAGCGCATGAAAAGGTTCAGGAAGGAGAGATAGGAAAATTCTTGGGAGCGATAGTTACTCCTGAGTATATTAAACCACAGAAGGTTACTATTAGAAGAGATAAATTAAAAACATTAAATGATTTTCAAAAGTTACTAGGAGATATCAATTGGATTCGTCCCTATTTGAAATTAACTACAACTGAACTTCAACCCTTATTTAAAATACTTGAGGGAAATTCTAACATTACTTCATTGAGAACTTTGACCCCTGAATCGTCTAAAGTATTGGATAAAATAGAGATGCCCATACAACATGATCAACTAGATAAACTTAACCCCGAATTATCTTTTCAGTTATGTATCCTTCCCTCTCCTCAACAACCAACTGCAGTACTGTGGCAAGAGGGACCCTTGCTATGGATTCACCCACATAGCTCCCCCAGGAAGACCTTAGGCTATTATCCTGCCTTAGTTGCAGAATTGGCTTTAAAGGGACTTCAACTGTCCGTGATGCATTCTGGACAATATCCTAATACAATTGTATGTCCTTATACTATGTATCAAATTCAAGTTTTATGTGCATCTCAAGATGCTTGGGCAATTTTAAAATGCTCATTCGCTGGAAATATTGATAATCATTATCCTAAACATCCCTTGTTACAATTTACTTTTTCTAACTCATTTATATTTCCCAAAGTTACTAAGACACATCCTATTCATCAAGCATTGGATATTTATACCGATGGTTCTAAGACAGGCATTGGTTGTTATGTGGTTAATAATGTCCCTACTCGAATTCAGTTTGATTACACATCTCCCCAATTAGTAGAATGTGCTATTGTAGCGATAGTGTTGCAAAGATTTTCAGAGCCTATAAACATAATTTCAGATTCACATTATGTTGTAGGAGCTGTTAAACAATTAGAAGTGGCTGATTTTATTCACCCTAAAAGCATGGTTACTGAGATATTCAAAGACATTCAAAACCATATTCGTAGTAGATGTCACCCATTTTTTATTCAACACATGAGAGCACATTCATTGCTTCCTGGACCTATGTCTCAGGCTAATGCTATTGCTGATAAAGCCGCTAAAAACCTATTTTGGGTAAGTTCGCCATTAGAGGGTGCAATTGATTTTCATAAACTTTAAATGTACCAGCCAATACCTTGAGATTAAAGTTTCACTTAACTCGTGCAGAAGCGCGAGATATTGTTCTGAAATGTACCTCCTGTGCAGAATTCAGACCCTCTCCATCTATAGGAGTTAATCCCAGAGGTCTACAACCCCTTCATATCTGGCAAATGGATGTTACACATTGCAATGCCTTTGGAAAACAAAAATTTATTCATGTATCTGTGGATACATGCTCTGGCATCATCCACCCCACCCCCCTTGTGGGAGAAAAAGTGTCACATGTTATTACTCACTGCCTTGAAGCCTGGGCTGCTTGGGGCAAGCCCCTTCAGCTGAAGACTGATAATGGACCAGCCTATACGTCTAAAACCTTTCAACAGTTTTGCTTAAGGCTTGGTGTCCGTCATATAACTGGCTTGCCATATAATCCTCAGGCACAAGGGATTGTGGAACGTGCCAATGGCACGTTGAAAACTTATTTACAAAAACAAAAGGGAGGAATAGGCCCCAACATGGGACCTAAGACATCTATCTCCCTAGCCCTATTTACCTTAAATTTTTTAAATCTGGATTCTGATGGACAATCTGCTGCTGACAGACATGTGGCTCCAAGTCCTCAAAAAGAATATGTTAAATGGAAAGATGTCTTAACTAACCAATGGAAGGGCCCGGATCCAGTTTTAGTGAGATCCAGGGGAGCTGTTTGTGTTTTTCCACAGGATCAAGAAAATCCAATCTGGATACCAAGCAGACTGACCAGAACTGTGAAAGAGGACTCACCAACCCCTGAAGAAAATGCTAAAGATCCTGTTGATAATCTGCCTGCTTGAGAGAGCGATAAGTATACCATTGTGGGCTGTGGTAAGATCATGGCCAGTTCCCATCCCAGTACATTCCCACTCTACAGTACTGCCAATGTTTACATCATCGAGCTGTCAGCTGGAGGCACCATGTGCCATACCTTTAAACAAAGAGACTGTCAAGTATAATGCATCAAAATTTAGATTAAATGATACCTTGTGTTTCACCATAACAAACAGGGCAGAGACCCCATGCGTCGTACTTCGCAATGCTACATTGGGACACTGGATTGATCCCCTTGGAGATTCCCAAATAGGCACTGGTGTCTTGCTCGAGGTACTCAATAACATAGTGGCAAGACAATTTGAGACCAGTGGATATACATCAAACAAAAAACAGTCCCCTGTAAATATCACTACATTATTGCTAAAAAGTAAGGTAACCATACTTGAACGATCATATTGGCAAACCAATAATGCCACTAATGTCAGAGTGTGGCCATGGTGCCCTCCATATCAGTCATTTCCACCAGTGTTTACGCACTGCCAATCTAAAAGGATGCCTAAGGTAGAAGTATCTCGAGGGTTCACTTTATCGCCGCCTCTAAAAAGGATGGCTATGACAGGAAATAAAACAGGGAATGTAAACGAATGGCCATTTTATCAATGGGTGTTGACAAATTTAGCGGAGGCTGCTACCAGTTTATCAGCCTTTGCAACTCTAGGTGAGTCACAACATGACATTTGGAATGTATCAGCAACCAGAACTAATACTACACCAGTGATATTGAATGATATTAAATATAATAACTTGTTGGCAAATTATTCAGCCAAAAGGGCGGCAGTTTGTGTTTCGGCTCCTTCTTTTTTATTTTAGCAGAATTTAAAAATAAAAGCAGCATATTAGATTGTGCGAATGTCACCTGCCAGTTGACAGAATGCTGGAATGGGTCCGCATCTTTAGCACTGCTGGTGTGGGTTCCGACCTTTGTCCCTATACTGGTGGATGCCGATCCCGATAAATTTCCAATAATCTCCTTAATTAGAGAAAAGAGAGATTTTGGCATCACAGCGGCCATTGAGACGGCCGTTGCAGTGTCGGCTGCTGCAGCGGTGACTGTGGGTATTGCCCTAGCCAATCAAGTTCAAGCAGCAGAAACAATAAGTAATATAGTGAATGCCTCGGCAGATGCTATGGTAAAACAGCATAAAATGAATAGCCATTTGATTTCTGGGATACTGCTTGCTAATCAGCAAATAGATCTATTATAAAGCAAAATGGAAGAAATTGCTGATATTCTTCAAGTAAGCTGTGTAAGTCATACTAAACGCATGTGTATCACACCCTTGAAATATAACAATGAGTCTTTTACAGAAAGTACTAAATTATTTAATTTTTTGCAAGGAAATTGGTCACAACAGGCTGAGGAGCTACAAGAAGAACTCCTGCTCAAGACTGCTGTTTTGAATGGGACCAGAATAAACCCGATTGATGTTGGAGACTTCACTTCCTGGCTCATGTCCGCCTTCTCCTTTTTTAAGGAGTGGGTGGGGGTGGGAATGTTTGGCTGTATGATCTTTGGGGGAGTGCTGATCACACTCTGGTTGCTCTGCAAATTTAAAAAACAACATCGTAGAGATAAAGTACTTATCACTCAAGCACTGCTTGCCTTAGAGCAGGGAACATCCCCTCAAGCTTGGTTGAATATGCTTAAACAATGAGACACTATCATTCAATGGGATACCCTGAGGGCTTGTGTTCCCATTGCACCAGGAATCCTGAGTGGTAGTCCTCCACACTTCCCAGGGCTCGGGTTCCCATTGCACGGGTCATAAGTGTGGAGGGTCTCAATACTGTTTAACTGCCTTGAACGCCTTACTGGTAGAACGGTGGGCTTGATCGGCGAAATAACAGTTGGAAAATTGTTGCAGCAATTTAACAAAAATGGGGGAGATGTTAGGAGCCGCGTTCACCATTGCAACATGGCACCGGTTTCCTGCTTCCTGGTTCTTCTTGAGAGCCTTGTTTGAATGTGCGCCTGCGCAAGGCGCGAAAACCAGTATGCTAATTTGGCGATATCATAAGAGCCAATGAGTGTGTGGCACGTCTCCTAAGGCTCTATATAAGCCACAGGTTTTTGGGGCTTGGGGTCCCTCGCCTCACTGCCATCTAAAAGAGCTGTACAATAAATTGCTGTCAGAAGAATCCTGAGTGTGGTGTTTTCCTTATCGGCGAGGCTGCGTGACACAGAAGAGCATAAAATCTTTATGTATAAAATGATTAAAGCTAAATGTGGAATTACTTGAAATTGTAATTATTGTACACAAACAAAGGCTTAAACAATGACTAGGCACATGAGAACAATCAGTAGTTAGGTCACAAGCTAAATGAAGATATCTAAAGAAACAGTGTAAAGGGAGAGTTCTCTGTAAATGTTTAATACATGTCAAAAGCACAAGTCCTCATGTAGTTTAGCCCGGCTTCATTGATTAGATATCCTTCTGGCAGATTTTGTGTGCCAACTTGACACAAGTTATCATCATCAGAAAGGAAAGAGCCTCAGTTGAGAAAATATCTCCATGAGATCCAGCTGTAAGACATTTTCTTAATTAGTGATCAATGGGAATGGACACACCCTCAGAGGGATAGTGTCTTCTCTAGGCTGGTGATTCTGAGTTCTATAAGGGGGACAGAATAAGGAGTTTCTGGGGGTGGGTAATGGGGAAAGGGGATAACATCTTAAATGTAAATGAATAAAATATCCAATAAAAAGGAAAATGAGTATAAAACATAAAAAAAAGTAAAGAAAGTAGGCTTAGCAAGACATGGGAAGCAAACAGTATGCAGTATGCAGCATCCCTCCATGGCTTTTGAATCAGCTCCTGCCTCAGCTCTGCTTGAGTTCCTGTCCTGATTTCCTTTGTTGATGTAGAGAAATGTAGACGTGTAAGCTAAATATACCATCTCCTCCTCAACTTGCTTTTTTGGTTGTGGTACTTTATCACAGTAATAGAAACTCTGACTAAGGCAGATACTCAGAGAAACATACATGCTTTTGTTTCTGACTTTATGATTACTATCCTTATGAATATTCTTCTTGGATTTTCAGTAGTGTTTTCTCTGAACAGCTCATTTAACATAGAGTTTTAGCTTATGTTTTATACAGTATTATGCATGTTGCTGGTGTTCAGTTTGTATCAGAATGCTTCAATTAATATCTACATATATCAATATCTCTATCTATCTATCTATCTATCTATCATCTATCTATCCATCTATCTATCTATCATCTATCATCTATCTAGGCATCTATATGAGTCCATCTTATAATATTAGGTCAACAATCACTTTCCACTTGAATTTAAGGCCTGATCCATAAGAGAAAATATGGGCTGATATGGCATATCTGATCAAGAATCTATAGCTGGGCAGCACAAAAGCCCCACAGGTGAACCAATTACTATTCTTTGAATAAGCAGGCATGCTATAAAACTATCTTCTAAATTCATATTTTTATGCCCAATAGATTATTGTAGTTCTCAGATATTATCAAATAATTTTCTTTGTGCATTGAATGTTTTTAGCACAGAAACTCTCAACTGATCAAACTGTAGGGAATAAGTTTTTGTGTAGTCCTCAAAAATAAATAGAATATCTACATAATTCTCTCACCCATTCTCAGAGACTACTGAAGAAGAAGGCTGGAAAGACTACTATAGCCAGAGATGAGAAGGACCAGCAACAAATGGAGTGGTGTCCTCTGGACATGACAAGACTACTGCTTTCATGAAACCATTGCAGGTCTGTTGACTGGCCTAAGGCCATGACAGTAAATATTATAGCATAAAATTGGGGTGGGGCTAAAGAGACCCCATCTATAACTATAACTGTTGTGAGCTGAAGGATTACAAGAAATAAGATACAGTTTCCCTTAAGGGTACAGCTACTGGTTGGTCTCCCAAGTATCAGTGGATATCCCCACACCTAGGACTATATAAGCATCACAAATAGACTTTATTGGCAATTGAAGAAAGCAAAAGAGTACATAAAATTGGAAGAAGGGGATGAGAAAGGTCAGTTTGGAGAGAATAAGCAGGAAAATGTATGATGAATATGATTCAAGTACATTGGGTTCATGAATGAAAATTTTGAAGAACTAATGAAATGTCATATTTAAAATTGTGAAATTTACTATAAAACTGAAACATTACTATAACTACTGAAGAGGCCATGCATGTGAAAAGCCCTTTTAGTCAGTAGCATTTGGAAGGTTCAGTCATGTAGAGGGACCTTATGCTTATTGATAAAATATATACAACTTTGGGAAGAATAGTACCTAAGTAAGAAGATGGTGAACCAAGATAAGCCTTGAACTTCATTCCGTGAAGTTCAGATTTCTTAACAAAATAATATAAAACTACTTAAAAACATTTCTTAAAATAATATAATGATAATTAGTTAGATATAATACTGTGAATACACTTTAACTTAAAAAGAAAGCATTGAAAACAAACAAGATAAAGAAAGAAAAGGTATGGAGGTGGGAAGGTAGAGAGGTGAGAAGGATCTGGAAGAGTATAGAAGAGGGGAAATTGTGATAGAATATATTCTATGAAAACAATAATTATTCAATAAAAATTGATGTTACACACAAAATAAAATAGAATAAAAAGAAAGCATTAAACACAGCTAGAGAAAAGTATCATAGTAATTTAAAACTAGAGTTATCAGAGAAAATGTAACAAATTTCTAAATTATAAACTTTACAGTGTTTGATCCAGTTAGAAATCAGAGAGATGCAAACAATGAATACTAAATTAATCTTGAGTTTCTTCCTTACATCATTGGGTAAATCATAATTAAAATTAAAGCAAAGTTGGAAACGGAATTGATGACATGTAGAAATTTAGAGTTGATACATTTGAGAAGTCTCTGAGGAAGTAGCCAATACATATTTACATAATTCTGTCTGTTGTTCTAGTGGTAAATTTCTAATTAAATATCTATTTTGGAATTAAAAAAACATTAGTAAAGTACTGGTTCTACAAAAACTAGACTTTCAGTAGTATATTTCATAGCTATCTGAGAAAGAAGTTACAATTTCTATAACCATTCACAGTTCAGAAAAAAAATATAATCTTCCTACATCAACATACACCCAAAAGTATATTTAATATCATTACGTTTCAGCCACACACCAAAAGTCACATGCCAGGGTACAAAATATGTGTTTTTTATTTTTATATAAAAACTTTAAAATCAAAAGCAAGTTTTATTTTTAAAATCTATTTTCTTAAAAGAAAACAAACTCAGTTTTAAGTAATTAAGGTTTCAAATTTACAAATGCCAAATTATGTTTAAAAATTATAAATTTTAAGGCATTATGATATGACTTGAAATGAATACTATCTAGCAATACTGTAATTCAACAACAGAAAAAGGTTCTTTAAAGAACAATTCTTGTACAAGCCTTAGGAGAGCAAGGGATTATTTCTTCAGTGGTCAAACTTGCCTATGATGCAGTAAATAACTCTCACAAGCCATACAAAATAAACCTACCAAACAAATAACACTGACCTCCAAATTCTATATATCCTATATCTAGACCACATATTAATATTGAGGCCTTTCCATGACTAAATTTGAAAAAAGTCACAAAATTATTTGAATAATCAATTCTCTTTTTATTAGTTTTAGTGTTCATGTAGATTTTGAGATAACATTCATTTTTCAGCATTAAATTTAGAGATATACTGGTATAAGTGGGTAAAATTGAATTATTAAAATATACAAAGTAGTGAGTCAATTGTTGGATTACTCATTATGAAATTTTATGCTGTAAAAATTACGAATTGAAAAAAATAAAATAATAAAATTTTATGAAAATAAGCTATAGGTAAACATCCTTCATTATTAGTTATACCTTCAAAAAGTCGGGAAATTTAATTTTATCTTAATACAATAGAAAGAATGCAATAATCATAATCTAGGAAAAGGTTACTACGAATGTGCAGGGAACATTTACAAGTTAAATACAAGCTATAATGATTATGGATACAGAACTCCAATTTTTCTGTACATTTAAAGTGTTGGATTTCATGTTCAGTTAACATCAAGACAAAATAAATAGACTGGCCATACTTTTGTCAACTATTATTACATTTCATACTTGGTTTAACTCAGCAGCATCACTCTTGTTTGATATTTATTGTACTTAAATTATACATTAATATGGATACTCAGATATTCAAAACAATACTCAGGTATGCAGAAACTCTCTCTCTTCCTCTCTGTCACCCTCTTATTCTCAACATTCTAAACAGCTCAGGAAAATCATCACTTATTACTTACCTTGGGTGACAACACAGAGTTGGCTCCAGTGTGTAGGACAATTCACTAATAAGTTTCCACTTATCTTAGGTTTCTGGGACCTACCAAGATGAATTTTCAGGTTCTACAAAACCTAACCTATATTTCCCATCAGAGTGTCTCATAAGCACTGTGTCATTGTTTTTCTTGAATGCTGTACAGTATATTTTGTTTAAAACAAAAACACACTTGCAGAAAAAAAAAAACCTCAACCAACCAAACAAACAAAAAACAGTAAGTGTATTAAAAGTACCTGATCTCTAAGATGTACTGCTTATTAGTAATAAAGCCAGACAAAATATATACCTGCCCAGCCAGACCTTGTCATTAATACTTTTCAGAACAGTGGCTTCATAATAACTAATATTTGCACCATTCTTCAGAATATTGTTTGGAGTTCTGGCTCATGAAAACATCAGTTCTTCCTTATTACTCTGTGCCAATGTCTTAGACACTCACCTCTAGAAACAGTTCCTGCTCTGTCTTATCCTGGAAATGTATATATTCAAGCTATTTCTTACTTTTAAAATGTTTCTTATTTCAGAGCAGAGAACTCAATATGCAACTGTTTCAGAATATAGCTATGGTTAACACTAACATATTCCTTCTTAGACCCACATCACAGTCCGCATTATGGCACAAAATTACTTTCTAAGTGTCCCAGATTTTAAGAACTACATCTTGCTTGGGTCAGTTAAAGAAGATCATTCTAAGGTATCTAATCTGTTCTCATATATACTCAAAATAGTAAAACCTAGCACTGAGAGGTGTTGAGGACGAGGGGAGATGAGATGTAGATAGCATTTCTGTTTTGGAAATTAAAGAATAAAAAGTAAAATGACATTGAGACAAGGCCTGAAAAAGAAAAGTAAAGTTATATATCTTCTAGGTCCTAAGCTTTCTAGGTACTAAGATCACAAATCTTCACATGTGTCTTTAATTATAGTTGGCTAAATATAGAAATTATTTTAAGTCCAAGCCAAAGGCTTCTACCCTACTTTGTTTATTGAATTTCCAAATGAACAACACACTCACAGACTTTATATTTAAAATAAGCCCTAAAGAGCACAATAGCTGGACTTGTATTCTAAAGCTAATTTGGACCCCCAAAACTGTTGCCCCAGAGATGAGAGAGTCCACATGTAGATGCTAGCTAAGTGACCCTGCACCCAGTTAATTGTGATTGGTAAATAAAGGTGCTGAGAGCCTATACTTGGGCAGAAGAGTTTAGGTTTCCCAGGCTTAGATAAAGAGAAAGGAAAAGAAGAACATGCTGAAAAGGAGAAAGGAGAAGACAGCAAAGGTTAAGAGTCAAGAGCCCTGAGGACTGCCCAACTGGAGTTAAGAGCAGCTCAGATGAAACGTAGTAAATAGTAAGTAATAACTTGGGGTTATCAATAGAAAAGTAGATTTTATAGCATGGAGGATAGGCATCTACCCAGCTACTGTGCTGTTTAGAAATTACTGTAAACATAAAGGCTGTGAGTATGTTTTTCATCTGGGAACTCAATGATCACAGTGGGATAGAAACCCCAGGCTGGGATTTTAAGTAATTTCTACAACATTTAGCCAATGATTATTAGACAGGTGTGAAGATTTGTGATCTCAGTATGTAGAAATAATTAGTGAACTGTTTCAAAATCTGCTGATTAGAATTGGCAGAGAATTTAAACTCTATGAAGTCATTAGGGTATGCATTACTTTTCCTTTTGCTTTAATAAAATAACCTTAAAAGAGTGACATATTTGACAAACAGTTTTTATTGGCTCACATTTAATAAGTATAATCCAGTTGTTCTCAACTTTCTTAATGCTTCTATCCTTTAATACAACTGTAGCCTCATGTTGTGGTGACTCCTACCCATAACATTATTTCATTACTACTTCATAACTGTAATTTTGTTACTATTGTGAATCATAATCTGAACATATGATATGCAGAATATGTGATATATAACCTCAAAATGGTATAGCCTATTATGAATTGAAACCCAGGCAGCAAGAGTGTTTGGTAAATGGTCATTTTGCTCCTATATAGTTAATCTCTCACAGCCATATCTGCAGACTTCTGTCCTAAGTCAATTTGCAATCAAAATTCAAGCTTATAATGTTATTTTGACCATTTCCTTAAAATTGAGAGATTAATTAACAACATGCTACTTTACATAGAGATCAGCTGAAATATCTAACATCTTTTGATTGTAAAATGTCATTTATAAAATGTGTGGTTTTAAAGTATAATGTAACATAGTGTGGGAAGCAAATAAACTCCTGAGTAGATGTGTATCATTGACCTGAGCACAACCTTGTTAGGGATCCAGTGTCTTATAGCCAGAGAAATGTCAGTATTCCCTAGCTGAGGCTCAGAGGAATGCCAAAGCCTTCCTGTGGACAAAGTACAAATGTTCAAATTGGTTGACACTTTGCAGCTAGTGCATGCAGAAATTGTCAACCACAGCTTCTTCTTTCCAGGTGCCTACAACTTAAAACTGTCCTGATACAGAGATTTTCTACTGAGCTCAGCTACATCCTCAACAGCTACTCATTCAGTGGAGTGTAGTAAACCTGTCTCCTTGATGCAGTTGTATAAAATAAACCTGCTGAGTCTTCCTCTCTCTCCGGCTCCCTCCCTCCCTCCCTCCCTCCTCCCCTCCCTCCCTCCCTTCCTCCTTCTCTTCCTCTCTTCCGCTCTCTCTCTCTCTCCCTCTCCCTCTCCCTCTCCCTCTCCCTCTCCCTCTCCCTCTTTCTCTCCCTCTCCTTCTCCCTCTCCCTCTCTTTCTCTCTCTCTCTCTGTGTCTCCCTCCATCATTTTCTCCCTCTGCACTTCTGTTCCTTAAGCTCTCTCTTATTTTCTTTTTTGGACATTTTATTTATTTACACGTCAGACACCATCCCCTTTCCGCATTTCCACTCCCAAGAAAACTCCTATCCAGTCCTTCCTCCTCCTTTTTGCATTTATACCATTTTAATTATATGAAAGTGTTAAGGTCAGTTCTAGGTTGAGGGTCTAGCAATATAATAGATTCAAATAGCCAAGGAACATGTAAGAAAATAAACACAAATAGTCCAAGAACAAGCAAGGCAATAAGCGAAATTCCATGAGTACTCCCGTAATCAATGTTTCTAAGGGCTTATCAGGATGACTAAAATATCTGAGCCAACTTCCCTGTCCTAGCCCAAAGTCATTTTCATGTCTAAAGCCTACTTCCTTGTTGTAACCTAAAATTTAGATTCCTGCCTGAAATTACTTCTTTGTCTAGCCTAAAATTTAAATTCCTGCAATGCACTTTTGTCTTAGGTTGGGAAGGCTCTGTGCAGAATCTTACTTATCCTTGGCTTGCCAGCTTGTTAATTTAATAACTCTGTTTGAGGATCCATTTTCAGATTCAAGTCATGCACTTTGGCTGCCAACATGTTGATGTTGTTAAAGACAAGCTTTAACATGACAGGCAGAAATAAAATATTCCCAGGACAAAAAGGGCTAGCATGATCAAGCTATATATGCCCTTCTTGAAGCTTGACCAAAATATAAATGCTGACATCAAGCCATGGGTAATTTTATCTGTAGTATCTACCACATCAATGCTTAGCAGAGCAGCATTCTTTAAATTCATAAGCTCACTATGCAAAGTTAAAACATCCAGAGAGATGTTAGTTGGACATATCCTATCTCTGATTCATTCTGTTAAATCTTCCTCTAATTCTTCACTTTGTTCCTCAGTTAGATCTCAATTTCAAATGTGGCTATTTCCATCTACAAACTGAGTCTACCTTCTTTGTTAGGGACTAAATGTATATACTACAGAGCATGGCTGTATTCCAACCAGAGGGATTAAATGTGTGTAGAGTGTTTGAATTACACCTGAAAAACACAGACCTAAAAAGTCTTTGAATGTAATCCCTTGCCACAGCAGCTGTATTGCTGGATTAAAATTCCTCCAAAATTAAATTGTCAAAGTCAGGTGAGCTCCAAAGCCATGAAGGTCATAGCAGCATGTGATGTTTAGTTATGCAAATTTCAGTTCAGACAATATTCGGATCCAAGATTGCACATGTAGAAATTCATTTTGCTTTTGTCAGTGTTGGGACCATTTACATAAATGTGGTGACTAGACTGTCATAGCTGTTCCAGCATTTGAGATTTTATATCATTGATAGCCAAAGCTTTTATTCTACTGACATGTTTCCTGAAGCTTTACTACTCCAAAACTGCTTGTGGCAATCATGTCTTCACATCAACAAAAGTAATCACATTTTTGAGAATGTGATTAACCTCAGCCAAAAGGTTAATATTACCAAGCTTGAGTTGACAACTTTCTAATCAACTAAATTAATAAATTCTATATTAATAACATTTTACTTGCCAGTTTCCTATTCTAATATTATTATATACTTACTCAATAGAAGGAAAGTATTCATTAATCTGTAAACATTTTGTTTCAGGAGCAGAATATATACTTCACATGAGGCCTTATTTATAAAACAAATACCTTACACCTCAATACTTGTATTGTTTCCTGTTTTTAAAATCCCATGTTTTCATGTCAAAATTTGCTTAAATTTGTTCAAAATGTTAAAAATGTGCCTCATTTTTCAAAAAATTTAGTCAAGGTTTCTATATAACATTGCTAAGTAAGCAAGAAAACATAATAACCAATAAATAATATGTTATGTTCATTGATTGGAAAATGCATATTCCAGGCATTATTGTATTCCACAATTTGTGCTATAGATTAAATATCAACCTTCTAAAATGCCACTAGAGTATTTGTTAGAAAATGTGTGAATGTATGAGTTTTGTATGTATATATATGTGTATGTTCTTAGAATTAATTTGCAAATTCTAAAGCACTACTGTAGATCACAGAAAGTCTAGATGGATTCAAGTCTTATTATAAAGTTATAAAAATTAAAACAGGAATCTGTAGAGATAGCTCAGTGCTTAAGAAAAGTTCCCGCTTCTCCAGAAGACCCAATTTCTGTTCCCAGCTTGCATGTCATGAGAAAACAGCATATACCTCCAGTTTCAGGATCTAAATCCTTGACCCACAAAGGTAATAGTACATTTAGATTTGAAAAATACACTCATAGTACACATATACACACATATACATATAAAACTCATACACATACATTCACATTTGTACACACATATAGGGATCAAAACAAAACTAAAATATGAAAAGAAGATTTTAAGAGTAAATATCATTGGTGCAATTTTACACAGAAAACTACCAATAAAAAAGGGTGGAAATGTGGGGAAAATATGTGTGTTTATGTGTACTTAAGTAGGTAAATATGACATTTTTAAAAAAATGCTACAGAAATAACTTGGTCGAAGAGTCGTATTTTTAAAATCATTTTTTACAATTTATTTTGACATGTAACGGAGCCTAAACTTAAAATGCAAATTATAAAACTTTTTTATATACATGTTTATATTTTATTACATTATTTAGATAAAGTTCTTATAGATAAATCAAAAATAACATATCTTAAAAATAGCATCTTGTATTTTATAAAAATATAACAGTTAATCAATTCTAGAGCAGACAACTGTGAATGTTTCCTAGAAGGCAGCAAAGAGCAAGTGTAGGCTTTCAGTGACAGGGGTTCATATTCCATTGAAGACACTGCTGTTACAGAAGAAGTGCAACCATGAGCCACAGATATATATCTATGAAGAACTGGGATCCAACTAAATTTTATTCATAACAATAAGCAGCTAGTCCAGGCTAACCTAGTCTTTATTTGTCTGTAGTTGTCCTAAGGAGATCATTTAACAGCAAACAATCAGGTTTTCTATAGGACAAAACTACTTGCTAGATACACTTAACAAAATGGTGACATCTGGATGCACAAATCTCTCAGAAATGAATGGAAAGCCATCTTGAGTTAAAATGTCATACCACCTGAAGGCTACCCTAAAGACCAAGAACTGTGATAGAATATGGCTAGAGAGCACCTAGAACTCTCACTCTTTACATTGGGAAAAGCAGTCTAGCATTGGACCTTCAAAAGTTCTCTAGCCTGGAGCAAATAATGTGATCCGGTCTTTTTCTTAAATAATGAACTACGGATGTTTTCAGTAACAGTAATGAATTTTAAAAATATTATACTGAGTCATTAAAGATATGTAGAAAATAATTTCTATGTTACTATACAAATTTTATTTCATTTAGATGTTAAAATAATGAAGTAATTAATAGCTTTAAAACTAAATGTATTTTTTAACGAAGATAAATCTTAACTTATCTATTAAAAAGGATAAATCTGGAACTCTTTGAGTCATGAGTTATTTCCAAAACCTAAGAAAGTGACAGTAAGTACGTACTGTATAGTACTGAGTTAAAATTCTGAACAATGAGAATTGAATCTTTTTATCTTATTTCCTCTCATTTATCACCATCACATCACAGTTTTCCCTTTGCAACACTCTGTCTTGTCATCCATATTTCCCTATTTAAATAAAAATCTGTTCTCCAAAAAGAGTTTAAATCATTCCTTCTTTTATTTTCAGATAAACCATTGGATTCTTTTAAATAAATCAACATATATATATACATATATATATAACATATATATATTAGGACCCCATTTCTTTTGTTATTTTTATTTTCAATAATATCATTCAATTGTAATATATTTTATTTTCCTGTCCTATAAACTTCTCTGTATATACTTTTCTATATAACCTTTCTATATACTTCTTTTACTCTCCTTCAAATTAATTATCTCTTTTTCTACTAATTTCATGGGAAAGACCCTCTCACACCTTTCTCAAGTTGCCTATAGTTCTTTATTCAGGGTTGTGAAGTCTGAATATATCAGAAGCTACATCCATAAAGAGTCCCCAACATTTCTCTCCAAACATGAGCTAAACAGGATGACACCAATTGACATGCTAAATTGAATGGAGAAAAGCCTATCTTACCATGAAAAAAACGACTCCACTAAAGTACACTTGTAGGTACTTCAGGTTCTCTTTGATTAGGCTGTGTTTTGAGATATATAATGTCTTTCCACTGAAGACTTAGGACTTTTGTTTTCCAAAGGTAGAGGTCATAAAACCGGGCAGCACATAAGAGATAACATATGATCAGAAGAAAAGACTAGTTATTTACAATTTCAGTTTTTGAAAGGCTTGAGTTTTGTGCTAACCTTAAATGAATCTAAACCTAACCATTTGTCTTTTGGAAGTTTCGGACAACCACAGTAATACTGAAATGGATGCTGGATACAAATCTCACATAATACTCATGGTCTTCAACACCCTCTTTTTTCTTTCTCAATTGTATTTCTGATTCTTATAAATTTCACTTGAAATGTCTTTAAAGTTGGATTCAGTGGGTTATTAAACAAATAAGAGATCATGAAGTCTGGAGGCAAACATGCTGCTTTATGAAGGTTGAATGAGGGTGGATATGATCTATTTCTGTATATTTATGACATTTCTGGGAGTGAATGAAATATTGTTTATGAAATTTAGAAATATTTGATAGGCATACAGTAGGTATTCAAGGCCAGTGTCAACACCAGTAAACAAGATATTTATGGAAAATCTAAAAGCGAGCAAAAGGGTTAGTTATGCAAATCTAAAGGTCTTAGCCAGTGAAAGTTTTATGTAACATTGCAGTAATTTGTTCACTTGATAGGTTTATAAAAGCTTTGGATACTAACAAATGTAAAATAAAATCTTAGAAGCATACATTTTTTGATCCCTGATAGAATATTAATGTTAGGAAGTGGCAGGAAATCCCATTGATGATCAGTGGTTTAGCTCTATTAACACTTTCCACACTTGAAGTATTTATATTTTCTTTTATCCTGGGGACTTTTCAATTTAAGACTTACTTTGGATATTTTTGGTAAATTGCCAATTTCATTCACCCTGTGAGTCTATTCCCCATGTGAAAATAATAGATGTGTGTATTGGCTTTGCTTCATTAGTTGAAATTTAGGCCCAGGAGAACAATACCTTGGGTAATGTGCTTAGAATGTAGTTCATTCCCATTGAAAATTGAAGCTTGCAACCCTAAACAGCATCTTAAACAGGCAGAACACAACGGATGCTTTCTTAAGAAGAAGAAAATGCATCTGTGTGATGAATTCTTGGTACAAAGCTTGAAATCAGTTCAGCTTCGAAGTAGATAGAACTCCTCTAACTTAAAATGCTATTATATGCTATGCATTTAGAGAATACAGTTTGATATTCATAAAATACCAGATTATATTCTTAAATATAAGCTTCAGGTGGTGTGTTTTAATTTGATTTGATGTATAACTCCAAGGTTGAGATTTTCCTTAGTACTATTAAAAATTCATGTCTTTAAAAACCTTTGTAAATAACACAAAATAAATTTCTTTGAGGTTTAAAATAACTCAATACAAAAAAAACCAGCCTATGTAATTAGAAAATTTGTTTGTTTATAATGGGACTTTCATCATTTTGTCTTCATATTTCACTTACAAATTTTAGTAAATAAGACAAAATATGAGTTTAAATTTTAAAAGATTATATATTTACTATATACACATGTATATGTGTTTATATATATATATATATATATGAAAATGAGGCTGTATTTAAGATCATGTAACCAGAACATATATGTGCTTAATATTTTTCCTATACACTGATTAGCATAACACCTTTATCTGTTAGAATAAAAATACAGATACTGGGATTTTCTTCCATAACTGTCAAATAACTAATATAACTTAGAATCTAAATTGTCAATGGAACACATAATGCTACTTTAAACCATGTAATTGAGGATCTCTGGCAAGGACAGTCTGCTCTTCATAGGCTCTACAGCTTTAGGATTGTCACTTCTCTTTTTCCTTTGGCAACTACTGCCCAGGAAGGACGGTCCTGATGGGTCCTGGTCAGACTCGGTTCAAATCCTCCACATCCTATGTCTAAAGATCATGGTATCTTCAGAAATTGTGTCTTAGCTTCACAGTCTAGAAGGCAATCAAGGGCACGGCAAATCCCAATATTATTTGGGAAACAATTCTATTCCCCTGATTAAAAACCTGAACGAAAATTTTCTATGCCTGGTATTGAGAATTTTATTGCAAAGTACATTGCTCTTGGGAGGGTAGCAATCACCCGAACAAGCCTAATTTGATTTGAGAACAAAACATCTACCACATAAATGCTTACATGCATGTACTGTATGATGTATGTGCTATATATGAATTTTAATTAAATTTAAAACACAGTGTGTTTACTTATGCTTTTGTTCGAACATCACCTACTTATTTTTCATCATTTATTTTTCCTTTCTCTTCCTCTTCCTTTTGATTCCTCCCTAATTAAAGCCTCCCATATTTTTCCCATTGTATACTTCATAGTTCATGTTTTCTATCCTTCTACTATGGAACCCGTTCCCTCCCCTGACAATGATCCCTTTCTATTTTTTTAATAATTAATTTTTGGAGATTTCAAGTTATAACCAAATATAAAGATTTGGACCTAGAATTTACAAATAAACTGCGACATCTAGTATTGATCTTTCTACTGCTCCATAAATTTATCAACCAGTTTCATGATTTCATTTTCTATGCAGTGCAATAATGTCACTTTATCTTGAATGCACATAACAGCTGTCTTAGTAGACTTAAGGTTTCTTTGATGACAGGGAATCCATGTCTGATCGTATAAAATTTGCCAACTACTCATGGTTAGAGACACCAGAGGATAACCTAATCTGCCATTTTCCTCGATTAATATAAGTTCTCACTATATTCTGAATACTTATACTCACAGTTAGTTAGCTATAGCTGTCTCTATACCACAAAGAAGTTTTTACATGGAGATTATACTGGAGAGTAACATTTTGTAAATATAGAGAATGAAGATTAGTATACTGCTCTACCTTAGCTGATACACATTTTGAATGGAACTCTAAGTCTCACGAACATTGCAAATGGAAGCAGAAAGATTTTAAAAGCCAGAAGACCAGAATGCCTGTTACTAGATAATGTCACCAAGATGTGAAAGAGAAACTGTTTCCATGAAATTTAAACAACATGGTTGCCTGGACAAAACTTGAATAATGGGCATATGTCACTGTTAACTGGGGAAATGTTACAAGTTCTTATCCCTAGATGAAGGATTACAGGTGGTGAATAGATGCTGAGAGTCAGATTTTTTAAAGATGATGTCCTAGTTTTCTTTTGCTATTACTAAGACCATGTCCAAAAGTAACTTGTCTTGAAAAGAAATTATGTAGCCTACATATTCTGAGTCCCAGTTCACTGAGGGTATATAGACTAGTTACTAAATGTCAGAATGTTAAGGTAGGACTTTCATCAGAAGCCATGGATTTACAACACTTACTGGCTTATTTTCTTATGGGTTTCTCAATTTGCTTTTTCATCCAACACAGGACCACTTGCCCATAACGATATTGGCTCTCTCATATCAATCATTAACCAAGAAAAATTCCCACATATTTGTCTACAGGGAATATAATATGTTAGATACATTTTATTAGTTGAAGTCCCCTCTTCTTCAATAACACTAGCTTGTGCCCAATCATCAAAAAATTCCGAAGTATTCAACCCTGTATTCACATATACATAAGGGTTGGGCTAAATGGATTCAGTAGATGTGTATGTACATATAAATGCACATATGTATACATGTGTTACAATAATAGTTAAAGAATAAGAAACTATTAGTGTGGGCACAGGAGGACACGGGTGAAATCAGAAAAATGGAAAGGAACAATGAGAGTGATATGCATGTAGTATTCATGTATGAAGTTTTAAAAATATATGTGATTCAGTGCTGAAGATATGATGGAGAGTTAACAATGTTTGCTGCTCCCACAAAAGGCCTGTATTTGATTCCCAGCCATCACAACAGGGAGTTCACAAACACCTGCAAATTCAGTTCCAGGGATTCAGTGCCCTGCTCTGTTCTCTTTTCACACTGTCTTCTGTTTGTTATAGATAAAATCATGAAGGTGCATACAATTAAATAATCCACTAAGTCGGTAATTTAAAGCAAAGTGATGTAACATATCACAAACAAACTAGCACAAACAAAATATTTAATATTTTGAGATAAAGTGTTTTCACATAAAATTGTTGGAATAAAAATTATCAATCTTCATTTTCTAAAAAAAAATAAGTAATTTAAGAAACAATCAATTCAAGCCATTGACACTTTAATGATTTAGAATAAAAGATAATTTGGCTATTTCTTTGTCATTTTAAAAAGTATTTTATGCTAAATTGATTACTTACCACTATTTAACAGGTTGAGTAAACCTTGTCAATAAACCTTTAAGGTATGTGATTCAACTTTAATGTTACTCAAAACAAAAATAGGAAATTAAATTTACATCAAGATATGATTATATACATATAGATTATATATAAATAAAATTTCATTTTCTATTGTAATTGATATATTATGATTATCAACATGTACTTTAAACACAGGTATCAAACATCTAGATTTCTAGCACAACTTTTATCAGAAAAATTAATACAAAGAGAATTAGAGATCTATATACTGTCACATACCTATAAACCACATATTTCAAATTTGTTATAGATTCCTAACCATGAAAAGAAAGTGAATATTTAGTATTTAGTCTGTGTGTGTTTGAAGAGAATAGTTTACAAATTAGAATTCACCTATTAAGGACTAACATCAAGGAACTCTACAGAATATCTGCTTTAAGAACATAGAACATTTTTATCTGGAAGCAAAGAAACGAAAGACTTATTAAACTATAGTATTTTTTCTTGGAAGCATTATTATCTTCAGCTATGGGACTTCAGTGATAAAAATGTTGTCTCTTGTGCTTATACTGTTATAACTAAATGTTGCAAATCAGGCAGCTTGTGAACTTCAGAAACATAGTTTTCATACTTGTAGGGACTAAGGAACTTAAAAACCTTGCACATGTAGATCTGGGTATCAATAAGTACCCTTTTCCTAGTTGATATCATCACTTCTTAATCTATGCTCCTGTGTTAAGGATAATTAGGCATTTCTCTGAGAGCTTTTATAAGGGCACTACCCTTGTGCATGCAGGCTCTGCAATTATAACTCAGTCACCTATCTCAAAGCGATCTCTTTATGGCATAGGCTCAAGACTTGCATCTTTTGATCTGGTCCTTTCTTTATAATTGTTAAAGGCATACTAATGTATCATCAAGACACTGCAGAAGACAGAATCATTACATACCATTCTGACACATACTCTGTAGCTTAGGAAAAAAGTACTCATGACTTTTAGATAATACCTAGTGAACGTTGACAATTAGTGTTTTCTGTACTTCTATTATTATCTTTAGATTTCATATATCAGACTAATAAACATTTTTAAATGTGCTTATTATAATGTTTTTGTTTTCCTATATGACCAAAACATTGATAACTTTTTCTGAAGAAGGGAAATAATTTACAATAGCCATGTTTTTCATTTTTCATAAAATGAATGAGTTTATTAAGCATGCAGAAGGCAAAAGAACAAAAGGAAAATAGTCAATAGATAATATAGCATCATCAAATTGAGCACTTAAAATATTCAGCAGAAATGACTATAGAAGTCCTTCCGAAAAGGTGGTACTGGAGTTCCTAACAGAGAGCTCAGGTGCAGCATCTCTTTGTTCTCCCTCTAACTGAGTCCTGCCTTCTCATCTTCACAACAGGAATTTTTATGCCATAGGATAAACATGAGTAAGTACCATTGGAAATGTTTTACCTTCCAGGTATTAGAGGCAATGATCTAGGGAAGACAGTGCAGGGGCTAAAGCAGAAAATAAAGCTGGAAAAAAAAAGAGGAACACCACTCCCTGGCTCATGTTCAGCTAGCTTTCTTACAGCTCAGATGTACCTCCTAGGGATGGTGCTGCCAACAGTGGGCTTGGTCTTCTCACATCAATCATTAATTAAGATAGTCTTTCATAAATATGGACACAGGCCAATGTGATTTGAGCAATTTTTGCAATTATGATTTTATGTTTTCCAGTAACTCTAGGATGTTTTGAGCTAGCAATAAATCATGTCTAACAGGAGTCCATTAGTACATAGATGGAACACTCTAGGCCTCTATTCTTCAAGGCAATTTAGATATTATTACTGCTGAACACTACAACTTATAGAAACTAATACAATGCCCCTAAGTTAACATTAATCTTTGTGAAAGTCAGTCACTTAAGTGTTTTTTTTTTTCTGAACACTATACCCTGGAAAGATACTAATTATTATTGATTGGCATATATGTGATACATATTTCAGGTACTCATTATTGCCTCCTAACAATATTATGGAAGATTTATCATTATAAGTTCTTATAAAATGTTGATTCAGCAAGACATCAAACCATATAGTATCATTTCTGGCCGGAGATGCTGTTATGCCAGAAGTAAAAGCAGTGCCATTGTTTCTAAAACTCATACCATATTTCACAGATGCCATAACCTTCTAGTCTGATGTTGGAATACACACTTGGTTTTCTAAACTCAAGACTATTGGCATTTCAGACCAGGCAAATTTTTGCTTCACATATAAGATCTGGAGTACATATCTGTATTGAATTATTTGTATAATTTCACCTCTATACTATAGTTTACTGTATCCCAAAGTATAAATACTTCAGTCAAATAGTACAATAAATGTTTTACCAAACTTTAAGCTATCACTACCCCTGGTTGCACTGGGCTATTTAAGCCAAAGTTGAGATAGGAAAGAGCAGAGTCACTGTAGGGAGAGAGAAACAACTGTCATCATTTGGAGGAATTAGTGCAGCTTTAAGAAAGTAAGAGGAAAGATTGAATGAATACAAGATTCAGGTGGTATCTTGGAGTACTTCTTGATATTTTGGCCACTTTTTACATTAAAAATATAAATGAAATAAGGCATAGTGTCTAGAGCCTCTGGCAAAATCAAGGATGAGGTACTAAATCATTTCATACATTAAGCTGCCTACCCTAGCACATGTGTTCAGATGAAAAGTGAGGAAATCCTGTATGAGTTATAGAGGAATTAGAAATGCATCTCTACTATGGCCTCAAGAACAACCACTGGCTTCTATGAATTCCATCCCATTCATTTCCTCTCACATTAATTCAGAAACAATATGACACAGAACTTTGAATGAATTGTTCATATATCCAATGAGCTATATGAAACATCTAGATTTGAGAAGCACACCGGGTAGACCATAATGGAGGATGCCCATATATAGTCCACATTGTTCCTTCAGACCCTGACTCTGGGCTTTGACTCACAGAGGAGATACTCATGGGAAACTGCTCCTAGCTAGAGAGCAGATGCATCCTGAGTGTCATGTGGACCTGAAGCAGAACACTTTAATAAAAATTTCAGTGTGAGGATCCTCATTTTTCTCTTCATCTGATCATTATCCAAGGCTGTCCCAGGCTCCTTAGGAGACTGTTGCCTCTTTGATCCTTCTTCCCTTATTTGGAGCAGTTTTCCCCCAAAGCACTTTGCAGTAATATTCTTTCATAGACTCAACCTAAGATTGTCCACAGAGAGCAGAAGGTCAACATAGACAAGTGTCAGTATTCTCTCAGGTTGGCGTATGCTGAAAATTAGGATGGACTTACGTATATTCAAATTGCAGCTCGTTTTTCAAAATGAATATTTCATAGGTATAGCTAAAATTTTTCTCAAAAATATAACTAATATGACATAGATAATGAAGAAGTACTTCAGGTTAAAGTAAGAGTCAAAACTACTTTCCACTAGAATCTAAAAGAAAGAGAGCAGCTGTTTTGAATTAGGTACCTCTACAAAAATTTTATTCTTTATTTTGTGTCTAGAGTATACTGACTAGACATATTTTACGTCGAGCTCCTAAAATAGAGACTAGATTGAATTATAGACAACAAAATCTCAATAAGAAATGATTGATAATCATAATTGTGCCTTTTATGACATCTCTTTGTATTTTATAGATTTAAAGATTTTGGGTGGACATTTGAAACTACCTAAAATCATCATGGACAATTCTTTAAAAAAAATCAGTATACTTTTAAAAAACACTATATACCTATTTATTATGTTAACTAGGGTGAATTTTTCCCCTTGAAAGTTCTAATACTTGAACTCTTTCATACTTAGAAAATGAATTTCAAAGCTTTTGGATGGTTAAAACAGACAAAACTGTCTTAGCATTCAACTTACTACAGACATCTTTGAGTAGTTCAGTGGAAGAATTTACAGATTTTAGTAATAGAGTCTTGAAATATTTGAATGGACTTAATTTCCTTAGCAGACAATTAGTCTGGGTGATTTTTAAGGTTGTTGTATCATTCTCAGGTAGAAAAAGCAACATACTTTCAATCCTAACTGGTATGTGGGATACAGGTCAATGTCAATGTGGTATTTCCTGAATTAGTCTAAATAATTCGTTATGCTATGTTTCTGGTATCTTGCCATCTTTACAAGAGGTTTCTCAGGGGGGAAATGTTTGCAGTTGAAAATACGGAAAAGTTAAATAGGATTGAACATGCACACACTCAAAGAAGTAACTGAGCATAGCAGAACTCAGCCCATTATCTGAAGTTGGCAGGGATATTTCATTTCATACATCATTTAGAGGCTAATTCACCACAGTGATTCTATAAATGTAGTTGCTCTTAAAATGTTAATGGAATGAGGTGCAAAAAAGATTTGTTTTCAATAAATGTCTGTGCCAAGGTGCACAGAGCTCATGAACCTTTCAGGCCTCCCAGAAACAAATCGTATCTGACTGAGCTAATATCCCCAAATCTCTAACTATTTTATAGTTTTTTAAAAAGTGGAAAACAGATATGCTATTTTTAAATAATAGACTTATATTTCACTTGAAGGTACTGTAATATATGTAGTAGAACAAAAATTACATGTTAAGCAGGTGACAGTAAATTGTCTTGTCTCTCAGGACAAATTTTAACTTTTTGAGATATATATATATATATATATATAAATATATATATATATTTTTATATATATTCAATAGAGATTTAATTATTATTTTGATATAAAAGTACATCTCTCCCTTTATTTTTTCCATCTCCACCCTACTCTATATACCAGATTTTATATGTATGCCAGTGTGTGTGTTTATGTGAATGCATGTCATGTGTGTGGGTGCTCCTGGAGGTCTTTGGTGTTGAATCCCTTGGAATTAGAGTTCCAGGCAGATGTGAATCACCTAAATATGCTTTCTAGGAACTGAACTCCACTCTTTAAAAGAGAGATAACCACTGAGGTAAAGTTTAAGATGAGATAAAAATTGATCTGTATTTTCGGGACAAAAATTCAAAGTCAAATCCTGTTTAGAAGCCAAATTTTAAATGGTACAAGAAATATTTGAAGGAAGACAAGTGGTACATTAGCTTCTTGTCACATTGTTAGGCAACCATCTGAGTGACCTTCATCTTCAGCATTGAAATAGGAAATAAAAATAGTTCAGTTAGCCAGCACATTAGGAACAGTGTCATATAATACAAGTGAACATACAACTCTTTGTTTTAAAATGTTTGTATCCTGAAATAAGAAGTTTAATGTAAGTATCCAACTCTCAACAAATATATAAAAACATGTGGAGATGTTAACTAGATAAAGTAAAATATGATGCATATGTCATAGGGATCAATGATGATAGATAGATAGATAGATAGATAGATAGATAGATAGATAGATAGATAGAGATAGATAGATGATAGATACATGATAGATAGATGATAGATACATGATAGATAGATGATAGATAGATAGATAGATAGATAGATAGATAGATAGATAGATAGATGATAGACAGATAAGTTTGTGGATGAAAATTTCAGACAACTTACTAACAAATTTACAGTTGTACATTACAGAAACAGCAATAAGTCTTATACCTAGAATGTATAAAATAAACAACATTAATAAAAGTTCACACTTGGATCAAATGACAATGGTTAAGAAGTGATGGGTAGCCATGTGTAGTATCAATGCCTTTAAACACAGGTCTCCAGAGTCAGAAGTAGCTAGATTTCTGAATTCAAAGCCAGCATGGTCTCTAAGAGTCCCAGGAAAGCCAGATACACACAGATAAACCCTGTCTAAAAAAATGAAAGGGGACATGAAGGAGAAAGTGGAGGAACAGGAGAAGGAGGAATAGAAGGAGAAGGAGGAAGTGGAGGAAGAGAAGGAGGAATGGGATACATAGTAGGTTAGACTGCCTTCAAAGCAAAGTCAGCTAATTCTTCCTATGTAAAGAAACATTATTTGTGAAAATAAAGTGCTATGACTACATTGAGAATCCACAAACATTTTTCTGGGTCTGTTTATCTATATATATTCTCAGTAGGTCATGGGCACAGTGTTGTAGTCTTTGTTAGATGTTGCTACCCCAGTAACCCTGTTATATGTGGTATGCTGTATAACTTTATTTCAGTGTGAAACATCTTAGAGTTGTCTGAAAGGAAAAAAATCTCAACTGAGGAAAGTTAATCCTCTTAATTAATGGTTGATGAAGAGGGATCCAGCCCACGGTGGGTGGTGCCTTCCCTGGGCTTGTGGTCCTGGTTTGTATAAAGAAGCAGGAGAACAAGCTTGAACATGATTCAAACCAGTAAGCAGTGATCTCTTCATCAATCAACTTCTAGCTCCCAATTCCTATCCTGTTTAGTTTTCTGTGCTGACTTCTTTTAATGATAAACAATGACTTGGAAGCTTAAGCCAAATAAACCCTTTTCTGCTAAAGTTGTTTTTGTCATGATGTTTCATCACAGCAATAATAACCCCAACTATGATAGGTAGTATACCATCCTTACTATAGTAATACTTACAAAATAGCCTTGTGTCCAGAATTTACTACAAACATAATATCACTTTCAGTAAAGAAAAATAAGTGAGCCCTTTTAGAATTTAATTCCATTTTTCTTTTATAGCCTAAAGATCTCCAAGCCAAAGATTTAAAGAACTCAGATGATATAATCTGTGAAACCCAAAAATAGCTTTTCATGAATTTTCTCACTCACGTAATTCACACTATCAGTATTCAGCCTCCTTCCATGATCTCTTAAGGATGCCAACATCTGGCTTTTTTCCTTCTTTAAATTAGTTTGAGACAGTTTTTATTTATATGTAGCTTAACTAATAAAGAGAGACTGTACACTTCTTATATAATGCTAGTGTGTCACAACCATAAAATTAATGCCTATATAGACATTCAAAATTTACTAATTTTACATATACTCTTTCATCTGCGAACATAGGAATAACATCTCATTTACAGGCTTTTGGGCTCTATTACATTTATAAGATATCTCAGACATAAGTGTGTATTTGTAGTCATATAATTACATACTCATTTATATAATCATACCATATGAATTTCTTTATGAACACACCTAACTCCCTCCATATCACTTCTCGTTTCTCCCAATTTGCTTTATTCCAAATGTTATATCATTTATAAAACCTTTTGTCAATGCTAGTTTTTCTTTTGGCAAAAACCAAGTATTGCATGTACCAATTTTTTATTTTTAATTGACACTTGTACATTATATATATATTTCTTGTATACAAAATTATATTTTGTGCTATATATGCATTGCAGATTGACTAAGTCTATCTAGTTGGCATTGCCTCCCATTTCTATGATATTGTGTTATAGAGTTTGAATTAAGGACAAGTTTTTGAAATTTATTGTAAAATGCAGTAACTGTAGTTAAGAGCACTGTGCTGTGTTCTTTGTTGGTATTGACTAGTATACCATAAAATATTGCATCACATTATAAAGTAACTGCATTGTTGGACAATATTTGAGTTGTTTTCTTAACTTTAGAGCTATTATAAGTAAATTTGCCATTAAGATTTTAAGATGTTATAATGCATGTTCATGAGTATAGCTATACTATGTATACTGATGTTATCCAGCTTAGATTAATATAATTTAAGAAACTTTAAAACATTTTTAGAGACTCTCCACTACAGTGTCACCAACAATGTATGACTTACTCATACCTTACTCATATGACATACCTTCAATTTTTTTCATGCATTTGTTGGTCATTTCTGCTTTATTTTGGCAATTCTAGCTATATGTGTAGTGATACTACATTTGTTTTAAGTCATATGTTCTTAATAGAAATAGTTCAATAGACAAGGATTCTGAACATTTTTTTCATGTACTTACTTGTATTTACTGTGATATTTATTTATTTATTTTTAGTCTTTCCACGTGTTCAAATCGTTTCTTTGTTCATATGATTTAAGAGTTCTTGCCTTATTCTAGATGCAATCCTGGCATTAAATATACAGCTTGCTATTTTCTCTGTCTGTTGATTTTTACCTTAACACAGAGTTTCTCAGATAGCATTTAATTTCATAAAACAAATGATACATTACACAATGCTAAAGAATAAGCTTTAGTACAATGATAGGTGATTTCAATACCAAACTTTCACCATGCCAACTAACAAAGTCGCATAGAAATATTGAGCCTAGATGGCATGGTCCAGCCAGTTGACATATTGGATTATCTACAGGACTTACACCCAAACTCAAGAGAAGTTACATTCTTAGTAGCCCATAGGACTTTCTATAAAAGAGACTGCATACTGGGATATAAAACGTGGGGAATTTGAAATAACTCCTAGTATTTTATCTAAGCACAGTGGAACGATAGCTATTAACAAGAGGAGAAACCTTAGAAAATATACACAACCATCGATATGGAATGCAATATTGAATGGACAATAACATTATTTTATTGAATACATAAAAATACTCCAAACTCTAAGGAATACATAAAAGCAGTCAAAAGAGAATAATAAATATAAATGCACAAATCAAACATAAGGCAATTTTTGTTGTATTTATTAGTGTAATTTGAGAATATCTTCTCTTCTCTGCTTGTACTCTCACTCTCCACATTTATTATTACACATTATGGTCCTAGACGAGCTTGTTTCTACTTTCAGGTCATATGTACAGCTATATATAGAATCTACAACCCTCAAATAAAGCATCCAAATTTACTTGCTAAGATTGACTAAGCTCACTTAATTTGATTGTTGCTAGTTCGATCTATTTTCCTATACATGGTGGATGTTTTTTTTTTCTTTCTTATGCCTGAAAAAATAATTTCCACTACATAACATACCACATTTTCTTTATCCATACTCTGCTGCTGGACTCCTATATTGGGTATATAACTTAGCTATTGGGTAAAGAACTGTAATAAACACTGATGCACAAATATGAAAAAAATCCACACAAATGTCTTAAGTTTTATGTTGTGTAGGTTTTCATCGTATAGAAACTTAGGGTTTTATTTTATATCTTGAGCTTCTAGTTTATCTATGTTACTTTGTTCAACTATTCTTCTTATATGTGCAATTATTATTATATCAGAAATGATTTTAGGCTAACCACATTCAAATTCATTCAAATCTTTTCAAGTATTTCCCTAGAGCCAAATTCAATAGTTATAGTATCTGATTCTATTGTCATCTTGTTAATAAAACTTAATCCTAATATTTATTAATTTAACAGTTTTAATTGTAATTTTCTACCTCTCACATTACTTTCTTTACACTTTCTTGCCAAGAAAATTAAAGATCCCCTTAGAATAAAGAAGTAGGTCACTCACACGTTCCTGAATTAGGAAACTCTTGTATTTGTGTTGAATTGCAACTAGTTTTCTCCAAACCATTAACCACAATGAAATGAACCACTGTTCATTTCTTTATTTAGGAAATGTGAAGTCAGGCACCACCTGGGAGCTTTTCATGTCCCCTGATTTTCATAATGTGTTCCAACTTACCTGGCACCCCAGTGTACTCTAATTTCTCTACAGTGTTACTATCTTGCTCACATGATATTTAGGTGTAATCATAACACTTCACTACTTAGTCAATTTCGGTAAATATTTCTCATTTCTTATAATTAATTAAATTCCATAGAATGACAGTTACCTGTTCTCAGGAGGAATTTACTACCTTTACTTAATGACTTATACTGAAGCTGACTCTCTTTCTTGAAATATTGTACTTCATCAGTTCCTAAACTGTTTAGTAAGAACTGTTTGTTGACAGCAATTGTAAAACACATTTTAACTTTCTCCAGATTTCTTCATCTTTATAAGATATAGATTTTTCTTCTGCACCGCAGCCATAGACATTTAATATGCAATAATTGTTTTCAGCCAAACATAGTATATAAAACAAGTCCATCTACTTTACATTCTGACAGAATTTCTTTCAGTGCTTTTTTGCTATATGAAAAATTAAATGGAGTATTTTGTCTACCAGAGAGATTCTCTATGATCTCTCTTCTGTCTCTATCTTCTTTTCTTACACAACCATAAATCTCCGTGGAGCTCATTCTCCCTTCTATTTCTCCTTTTCCCTTTCTCTTAATCATTTTCATTTTCTGAATATTCCAAGTGATTTTCATAAAAATTATTTATTCATGATGATCTCAACTGTCACTCTCTAGACAGATACTACTTAATTCCTTTCTCTCTGATATTAACACATTTGTTCTAATTGCTTCCTATAACAGGAGACTAAGTTAACTTCTTCTAAAGATAGTTTCCTACCTGAAATGGCCTAATGCCTTGTTTTTGTGAATAATTCATGAAATAATTTTAGACCACAGATAAAATAAGATAAAATTATTTTGTTCATTACTAATTTCATAGAATATATTTAATATGTTAATATGTACTTTCTGAATATGCTCATATGCAAAATATTATAAAATCATAAACCCACTTATCTCACATTTATCACATGTGTTTTCACAAATATAAATATGAACTATTTCTGAATATGTTCATATGAAAAAAATTATAAAATTATCTCACTATATGTACCAAATATATTTTCAAAAGTATGAATTGATGTTAATATGACAATTTTTCTTTCTACAGGTTGTTTAATATATGCTTTGAACATAGAATTTTTCATTATCCTCTAAATATATTATAACTATCAAAATTCAGTATGCTTACACTTGTACCTGTATTTGTCTGAGAAACTTTTATTTATTTGTACAGATAGAATAAATATCGCCATACATTATTTTTAAGATTTTTGTATATGTGTAGAATCAAATATAGTTATTTTTCTAAAGTAGCATGCAGCACATAAGTTTAGTAGGTAGTATTAACTGATATACCTAATCAGCTATCCTCAACATAACTATGTATTGTTTATTCTAGATATTAACTCTCTTGCACATGTACAACTGCTAATTCTTTTCCCATTTTGTAGCCAGTCTTTTCACTCAAAAGGATGCATCCTTTACTACAGGGAAAGATTTTAGTTTCAGGAGTCCAGTTTATTTAGTGTTTGTCTTAAAGTGTTTGCTCCCATGGTCTGTCCTTAAACCAACACTTTTTTTAAATTTGTTTTTATTTATTTTCACTTCAAATGTTATCTTCCTTCCAAGTTTCTCCTCCATAAATTCCCTGTCCCCTCACACTCCCCTTCCCTCTCTGAGGGTGCTCACCCATCCATCCACCCACTCTTGCCTTAGCACCTTAGCGTTCCTCTACGCTGGATCATCTAGCCTCCACAGGATCAAGGAGCTCCCCTACCAACGATGCCCCATAAAACAATCCTCTGCTACATATCCATTGGAGGCCAGGGTTCCTCCATGTGTACTCCTTGGTTGGTGGTTTAGTCCCTGGGAACTTTGGGTGATTTGGTGGTTGACATTGTTGTTTGTCCTATAGGGTTGCATACTCTTTCAGCTCCAACAACAGTCCTTCCCCTAACTTCTCCACTGGGGTCCCTACACAGTCCAGTGGTTGGCTGCATGAATCTGCATCTGTATTCTGGCAGAGCCTCTCAGGGGACAGCTATATCAGGCTCCCATCAGCAAGCACTTCTTGGCACTAGCAATCGTGTCTGGGTTTGGTGACTGCAGATGGGATGGATACCTATGTGGGGCAGTCTCTCGATGGTCTTTCCTTCAATCTCTGCTCTACTCTTTGTCCCTGCATTTCCTTTTGACAGAAGAATACTTGATTAATACTTTTTGAGGTGGGTGAGTGGCCCCGTCCCTCAATTGGGAGCTGTGCCTATACACTGGATATGGTCTTTACAGGTTCTGTCTCCCGTTTGTTGGGAGTTTTGGCTAATGTCCTCCCTCTTGGGTCCTGGCAAGCTCTTGAGTCCCTGACATTTGGGACTTTCTAGTGGCTACCCCCAACTGTCCCACCCCCACTGCTACTCACCTTCTTTCAAATTCCTGACCCTCTGTATTTCATTACCCCATCTCCTCCAGTGTCTGAACCGGCCCAACTTTTTTCCTACCCCTCCTCTCTCCCTCCCAGATCCCTCTTTCCCTTTAATTTCTGAGATTATTTTCTTCCCCTTTCTGAGTAAGATTATAGCATCCACACCTTGGGTGTGGTCTTCTTTCTTGGGTTTCATATGGTTGAGGAATTGTATGGTGGGTATTCTGAGCTTCTTTTTGGCTAATATCCACTTATCAGTGAGTACATACTGTGTGTGACTTCTTGTGATTGGATTATCTCACTAAGGATGATATTTTCAAGTTCCATCCATTTGTCTGCAAATTTTATGAAGTCATTGTTTTTAATAGGTGAGTAGTACTCTATTGTGTAAATATACCACATTTTCTGCATCTTTTCCTCTGTTGAGGGACATCTGGGTACTTTCCAGCTTCTGGCTATTATAAATAAGGCTGCTATGAACATAGTGGAGCATCTCTCCTTGTCAAATGTTTGAGCATTTTTTGGATATATACCCAGGAGTGATATAGCTGGGTCCTCAGGTAGAAATATATCCAATTTTCTGAGGAATCACAAGACTGATTTCCAGAGTGGTTGTACCAACTTGCAATCTCACCAACAATGGAGGAGTGTTCCTCTTTCTCAATATCTTCATCAGCATCTGCTGTCACCTGAGATTTTGTTTTTTGTGACCCACGCAATAGTCTCACCAGCAAGAACACACGCGGACACCAGGATCCTTCTGCAGCAAGCGTTTATTGCGATGTGAAGAGGAAGACCCCGGGCCCCGAAAAGGCACTGCTTATATATACCCTGGAGCAGCGTGTTCATTTCTGGTTGACTGCTTGCTCAGGAACGCATATTACGCCCCGGGATGGGCCGTGATTTGGTGCGTGTTCACCATTTGCACAATGGGCAGTTCATCTATAAACTTGGGAGAGCACCAGATGCCAGTGCCATCTTATAATGGCGAATACTGTCACTGCTCACTGTGGCTCTCTACATCTCCACCTTTTTGTTTTATTAAGACGGGGCTGCCCTTGGCCTATCTGGCGCAGTACTGATCATGACTCAAACTCAAGCCGGATCAAGCAAAATCTATCTTGGGGGAATAAGCGATCAAGGACTTATAGTTTAATACAGTCTCCCCTACCCTACCAGGTGCAATGGAAACAAGTCCTCTGGGTGCAAGGGCTAGGGGAAACAGAAAGAGATGCAAACACCCATCCCTGTGCAATGGAGCCATCTCCCAGGGGTGCAAGGGCTGTTTGCCTCAATATTCAGGTACCAGAGCCACACAGACAAGGACCAGCCAGGCCAAGACCCCTCACTGACCCAGTGCAATGGGCTGATCCCTTGGCATGCAACGGCTGAGGGATCCATTTGCTGTCTATTTCCTTAACATAGACAACCAGATTTCGGGAGATGAACGTTGTTCTAGGGCCACAAGTGCTTGGGCAATAACGACCTTGTCACGTTTTTGTTGAGCTCTGAGTTTGCAGACCAACCATAGCATGAACACTAATCCGCAACATAGGGCTGTACCAAACAGGCCTACTCCCACCCACTCTTTAAAGAGGAGAAGGCTGAAGAAATCCAGGAGGAGAGTCCTTCAGTCAGTGAAAGGTCCACGTGCATTGAGTTGATGGCCACCATCGCTGTTCGCATCTTCTCGAGAAGTTCATCAAATCCTTCTGACCATTCTCCTGCTAGGTAACGAGACAATTGTCTGGACAAATTAGCTGCTCGAGTCAAGTTTTCATATTGAACACTAGTAATACAGAGGGCTCCCAGTTTTCTTTCACATCCAAATTGTGCCAGTTGAAAGAGAATATCTAACCTTTCTTCTACCAAGTCTAGGTGCTGATTAACAAACATCAATCTGCCTTTCAATTGAGCACTCGTAGAAGTATGGAGGTTGACCGCCTCTGCCACTGTAGCGGATAGCTGATTCAAGGCTGTATCTGTCTGGACCGAGGTTGCCATAGCAATCCCAGCAGCCGTAGCTGCAACTGCGCTAATGGAAATCGCCGTTACAATAGCCGCAGTTATCCCAAAATCTCTTTTTTGTCTGAATAATGATAGGGTAGAAGGGATTTCAACAGGAACAGGGACCCATCGTGGCACCCTGGCAACCATGGCACGCTTAGCTTGTCCAACAGCCCAACACTGCGACATCATGCATGAATCATTGGTGCAGTTTTCAAATGAGGAATTTGAAAGAATAAACAGGAAGGGGGGATAAACACACACCGGGGTAGGTAAATAACTTGTTTGATTTACAATAGTCTTGCTAACTCCAGTAATTAACTGAGTAGTATTTGTCAACCAAGGGGCCTGATCCGAACCCTGTTTCACCATAGTTCCATTAATAATTCCCGTAAAGGATGTCCTTCCTGCCACTCTGCCCTGAAGAAAGACTAGGGGGTTGAGGTTGGTACAACTGCCATTAATCCCACAAAGTAGCCATTTGTGGAAGGGATTCATATCAGGGCCCTGTAGAAAAGGGCCCTCTCTCATCACCCAGTCAGCTCCAGGATCCACCAACATATTGGGTGAAAAGGAAAAGGTTTCATTGGTATCTGCCCATTGTGTTACTCTGGATTGACAATCAGACCGGGGCAGAACAGCTCCCTCATCTTCTTGACTACAAAAGGGGGAGACCTTAGGTTGACGGGGATGCTCCCCATCAGTAAAGTCGGGTGGTAAAAATGTTCCATTTATCCAAATGGCCGGTTGCAAAAAGGACTGTGAGAACTTAGTGACATAATTATTATCCTTTTTATTATTATCCTTTTTAGTTGTTAATTTAACCCAGCTTCTCTTGTCATAAAACCACCCCAAGGCTCTCTTCGAGAGAGTTATACAGTTTCCTGTCTCAGTGATCTGAAAGCAGAGAGAGCCCCGTTCAGGTAAGGAGCGATTTTCCCCCAGGGGGGGCATGGGTTTTATCATAGGGAAGATAGGGCAGCCCCATGGTTTTGTTGGTTGTAAGAAATCTTGGAAACACCACGGCATCATGTCTAACAGGTATGGGTTTAGGAAAAGCAGATAATATAGCCCATCGTTGTTCCCCCCATATACTAGGAACCCAAATCTGGAGGATCCAAATTAGGACTGGAAACGTCTGCAGATGAATCCTTCGGGGGGTCATCTTCAGATGCCACGAGTCTTCACGTCAGTCGCTCTGGTAGCCAAAATGGATTGTCTTCTTCCTGCGGAAAAACACAAACAGCTCCCTTGGATCTTATTAAAATAGGATCCGGGCCTTTCCATTGTCCAGTCAAGACATCCTTCCACTTGACCATCTCCTTTGGCCTATCAGGCTCTAAGCAATGACGGTCAGCAGCCGAATGGCCCTGACTGTCCAAATTTAAAAAATTAAGAGTAAAGAGTGCTACAGAAACGGTTACTCGTGGCACTAAGGGTAGAGCCTCCTCAACTCCCCCTTTTTGTTTTATTAGATAAGATTTTAGAGTGCGATGAGCCCGTTCTATGATGCCTTGTCCTTGAGGATTGTATGGAAGGCCCGTCAGGTGGGTCACCTCCATTTGGCGACAAAATTGTCCAAACTTTTGAGACATATAAGCTGGTCCATTATCAGTCTTGAGAATTTTAGGCTTTCCCCAGGCACTCCAGGCCTCAAGGCAATGTTGGATAACATGTGCTGCCTTTTCTCCCAATAAGGGGGAGGCAAAAATGATTCCAGAACAGGTGTCAATAGAAACATGTAAATACTGAAGACTCCCAAAGGATGGAATATGAGTAACATCCATTTGCCAAATCTGCAAGGGCCGAATTCCTCGTGGATTAATTCCCACATGAGGCACGAGTAAAAATTGACAGCAATTCTGACATTGAGTAACTATATCTCTAGCTTCTTTTCTAGTTATATAAAATACATGACATAATGTCTCTGCTGTCATATAAAATTTTTTATGAAAATCTTTGGCCAGATCCAGTTTTGAGGATAGGGCGATAACAACCAACTTTGTGGCTCGATCTGCCAGGTCATTTCCATGAGACATTGGACCTGGTAGACCTGAGTGAGCCCTAATATGTGTAATAAAAACAGGATATCTTCTATTGACCAAGGTAGATTGAATCCTTTGAAAAACTTCTACAAGCCTGCTAGAGGGTCTAATTAATCCAGCAACCTCCAAGACTTCAACTGCATTTGCCACATAAAGGGAATCAGATACAATATTTAAGGGGCCTGGAAAGGTTTCTAAGACTTCCAGTATCACTAAGCATTCCACAATTTGAGGTGAAGCTTCATTATATTGTTTAGATGTAACTCTATCATCTACCACATAAGCACCTACTCCTGTTTTTGACCCATCTGTATGTACCACTACCCCATCTGGGAGTGGTTCTTGAGATAAAATACGTGGGAAGACAACAGCCTGACTCAAGGCAAATTGTAAAATAGGATGTTTAGGATAATGATTATCTATTTGGCCATTATAGGAGGTGACTAATACCGCCCAAACATCGGAGGTAGCAGTTAATATTTGAACCTGATGTGCAGTGTAGGGTACTATCAGAACCTTAGGCTCCCTCCCAAAATGGGTAATAGCTGCTTTTAATCCCCGAAGGGCAAGCTGAGCGACTGCATCTGGATACCATTCAATAATCTTTGCAGGGGATGCATTAGGATGGATCTATAATAAGGGCCCGTCCTGCCATAACACAGCAGTTGGTAAATATCTGGTTTTAAAGACACACAAATTAAAAGTTTTGGTCTCATCAATGCATTTTAGCTGGGCTTCCTGCAAGGCATCCTCTACCATTCGCAGGGCATGGCTTGCAGCCGGTGTTAGTGACCTTGGCGAGAAAATGTGAGAATCTCCTTCTAGAATGTCAAACAAAGGTTTCAATTCAGCAGAGGGAATTTTCAAAAATGGTCTTAACCAATTTATATCACCTAATAATTTTTGAAAATCATTTAAGGCATGTAAATAATCTCTGCGAATTTCTAATTTTTGAGGAACTATTTTCTCAGGGTAAATAATTGTCCCTAAAAAGGAACCAATTTCTGAAATTTGAACCTTCTCTGTGGCAATATGCCTGTGTCTGAGAAGCATCATGCCACAAGGCTTTCCACTCCATGTATTGTCCGATGTTACGGAGGGCAGCTTTTGCTGTATTTTGCCAATCATTTGGAGTCATTGCCCTAGCGGCAAGTCTCTCAAGCTGCATGACTGTGAAATTGGCATCAAACCCATACTTCTGAACTGATTCAGCAAGTTCTTTAATAGGGGTATATTCTATCGGTGCGTGGACGAGACCTCCCTCTGCAGCCTCAAACACTGGAAAGGCTTGTAACATCTTTCTTTTATCTTCCTTTGAAAGGAAGGAGTCCGAACAGCACCCATCCACGTAGGGCGGAGGTGTACTAGGGACTACGGCAGGGAGTGCTGCCTGGGAGATCACTGCGGGCGAGGGAGCCGCGCAGTTCCTATTCCCTGACCCCTTCTTTTGCTTTGATTCGGCGGTGGCGGCCGCCCATCTGGATGGTATCCTTCCGCCTCATAGCGGGCTGCTTCTTCATCTAAGTCCTCTTCCTCGGAGGGACTTAGTTTCTCTGACTCAGAGCTATCAAGCCCCAAGGCCTCCAATTCCTTTACCGGATAAAGAGATTTCATTTTGGAGGTTTCTTTTCCTTTTGTACGTTTCTCTCCCAGGGCGTCCTTTCCCTTATCTCTCACTTCCGAGGACTGAGCGTCTTTGGAAGGGTCTTTTTTCTTAGTCATGTGTTTTCTTTTTTCTTTCTGAGCTCCTTTTTCTCTCTGAGCTCCTAAGCACTTATCCCGCTCTGTTTCTGACATGCTGTCTTGTAACTCCTCTATCACTCCCTGGTCTGCCACGATAGTCGGGCGGCATTTCTCATCTTGCAGGCACGATCTTACTAGCCTCCACAGCGGCCGAGTCCCAGGCTTCAATTTTCCATTCTGTTGTTCCCTAATTAAATCACCCTCCAATTTCGAAGATCCCATGTTGCTCTCTTATCTAAGAGAATATCTGACACACAGAGAGGGGCACCACAGCTTATCTACGTCCAACTAACCATGCCCAATGGCGGCTGGGGGCCTGAAGCGGCGGTACCGGCTCAGGCAGCGGCAGGATTTAACAAGAGAATAGATCAAGACCAAACATACCTCTCAGAGCTTACCTTCGTCCTGCAGTTCTGAATCCTCCCCGCGAACGGGGGTCTCCACGGCGCTGGCGATGGTGAGTTCCCAGGTTTCGGCACCAGCTGTGACCCGCACAATCGTCTCGCCAGCAAGAATGCACGCAGACACCAGGATCCTTCTGCAGCAAGCGTTTATTGCGATGTGAAGAAGAAGACCCTGGGCCCCGAAAAGGCACTGCTTATATATACCCTGGAGCAGCGTGTTCATTTCTGGTTGACTGCTTGCTCAGGAATGCATATTACGCCCCGGGATGGGCCGTGATTTGGTGCGTGTTCACCACTTGCACAATGGGCAGTTCATCTATAAACTACTTGGGAGAGCACCGGATGCCAGCGCCATCTTATAATGGCGAATACTGTCACCGCTCACTGTGGCTCTCTACAGTTCTTAACCATTCTGACTGTGTGAGGTGGAATATCAGGGTTGTTTGGATTTGCATTTCCCTGATGATTAAGGATGTTGAACATTTCTTTAAGTGCTTCTCGACCACGTGAAATTTCTCAGTTGAGAGTTCTCTGTTAAGCTCTGTACCCCATTTTTAATAAGATTATTTGGCTCTCTGGAGTCTAGCATCTTGAGTTCTTTGTATATTTTTTGATCTTAGCCCTCTATTGGATGTAGAGTTAGTAAAGATCTTTCCCAAATCTGTGGGTTGCCATTTTGTCCTATTTACAGTGTCCTTTGCCTTACAGAAGATTTTCAATTATATGATGTCCCATTTGTCAATAACTTGATCTTAGAGCGTAAGTCTTTGTTGTTCTGTTCAGGAAAATTTTTTTTGGTGCCAATGTGTTCGAGGTTCTTTCCCACTACTTTTTTATTAGATTCACCATATCTCGTTTTATGTGGAGTCCCTTGATCCACTAGGACTTGAGTTTTGTACAAGGAGATAAGAATGGATGAATTTACATTATTCTGTATGCTGACTGTCAGTTGAACCAGCACCATTTGTGGAAAATGCTTTCTTTTTTACACTTGTACCAATAACATGTGGTTTTTATCACTATTGCTCTGTAGTAAAGCTTGAGGTCAGGGATAGTGAATCTGCAGAACTTCTTATACTTTTGAGAATGATTTTTGCCATCCTGGGTTTTCTGTTATTACAGGTAAATGTCAGAATTGTTCTTTCTATCTCTGTGAAGAATTTAGTTGGTATTTTGATAGGGATTGAATTGAATCTGTAGATCACTTTTGGTAAGACAGTCATTTTTACAATGTTAATCCTGTTCATCCACGAACATGGAAGATCTTTCCATTTTCTGAGATGTTCTTCAATTTCTTTCTTCAGAGACTTGAAGTTCTTGTCATACAGATCTTTCACTTGCTTAAACCAATACCTTATATTGTTGTACTCACATTAATGCATCTCTCAACCCTCAGCCAGGAAGCTTTTTTTTTTTTTTTTTTTTGGATTACCAAGTAATCAATGTAGAGGCCTGCAATTGGTAAAGGTACAGAATAGCAGAGATGCTCAGGTAAGTTATAGATTTTCTAATAGGATTCTACCAAGTATTGCCACTCTTCCTGTATTTCAGAGATCTTTTGGGAAAAAGAGACAAAAAAAAAATTAAAAACCAGAGTTACTAGAAGGCAACAGTTACTAGAAGGGAACTTTGTTTTCTATATAAAACTGAGAATTTGCATACCAGAATTATGAAAACTGTTACAAAATAACTATGCATATTCAAGTTACATAAAATCTCATCATTCCAAGGTGTATGTATGGCATAAATTCCTCTAAGTGTCTGAAGAACTACTGGCAATTGATAGGTTCTGGGATATGCAAATCTGTTATCTATGGGAATACATCTCCTGATAATTAAACCATGATCTAGTAGAAAGGCAGTCCCACAAGTTTATGACCAGCACAAATCAGGCTTGATGCTTGCTTGCTTTTTTGTTTCAAAAGAGTACACAGAGTTGGGTGGGTAGGAGCTGGAGAAAATATATATTTTTTAATATATATATATATATTAAAAAAAGAAAAAAGGAAAGAAAAAAGAATCACTCTAGCAGTCATTAAATATAAAAAGTGTTGAATGACTTATTAGAATTACCAAGAAGCATCTTAACCATTAAGATATGTCTTAATTTCTTAAGAGACCTCAGTTCTAGCATATAAGGCCTTTGTAAGAGAAATAATGATTTGCTTCTTTATGTCAGAACTAAATAACATAGTTTCAAGATTCTTCTTCCTTAGGTTAAGGTTAAAAGTGTTCATAGTTTGAGGAGATTTTTCCAAATTGAATATTGCAAATTTCTCATGAGGGGGCAGTGACTCAGTGTAAGGAAGGAAAGACATCTAGTATCTAGAGTGCTTAAGCCTTTTCAAATAGAAGGGAGGGGTTTGGAGAAAAAAAGTAAATTTTGCTGCAGATCAAAATGTTTTGTAAAATGAAGAAATTGTTACAACTCACCATGAACTGAGTCAAAATAAAATCAGCATGTGTACATTTTATAAATATCTATTTTATTCTTCATTTGGTTAACAGAGACCAACTGGAACATCTTGAACAGTAGCCATTTTATGATAAGTACCTGAACTCCATAGAAAAATTCATGGTTAATCATTGTATATTTATATGATAGCAAGCTGGATATATTGATATCAGAAATTATAAACTTATTAGGAGATTATTAACACTAACTAACTTTAATTGGGATTTGTCTAGCCCCACAAGCCAAGGCAAGAACTTAATGGCTAGCTTGTATACATAGAATTAATGTGAAAGAAATTCAGTGATGAATTTAAAAAAAATGTTTTAATGTTTCTGTTTATATCTTAATTATAGCAGAAATAATTCCCTAATTTAAGAGGGTATTACCTGAAGCTCTTACTTAAGCACCCTTTTAAAAAATTGTATCTATATCTTATGTATATGAATATATAATTGTAAGTGTACATGTATACTGTGGAAGTTGCTATTTGCCATGGAGGCCCGTAGAGAGTACAAAACCCCTGGAAGAAGAGTTGCAAACATTTTGAATCCCCAAGAAGGTCCTGGGAACTTAAGCCAGGTCCACTGTAAAACCCTTGTTCCTGCTGATGCATTTCTCAGCCCCATGTAGGTTCTATTTTATATTTTGAAGATTTCTCATATATTCTAGTGATTTCTTCAAATTATAGGCTATAAATGGCCAAAGGAAATACACCTCTGCTCATGTCTTGGAAAAACAGGCGTCAAAGTAAACAACAAAAACCCAACAAACCAGTTCCAGCTTAGTACCTTGATCCTGGAGAAATGTACTTGTCTATCTACACTTACCTTCTTACATTCTTAATGTGGTATTGCCCTAACACTGGGCCAGTTAGTTGTTAGTGAACTTAAGGTGATACCTATTCCCTACCAAACCAGTTTTGGATACCTATTCTCAATAAGGTAATTAAGGAGCCAAGTCAGCAGTAAAAATAAGCAATACAGGATGTATTTGATGTGAACACATTGGAAAGATCCAATGACCCCACTCATCCAAGTCCATATTCCAGGTCCTGATGTGAGGAAAGATTTACATAGAAACAAAGAATTATAAATAACTAAGCAGTACAGCCAAGGTGTAGTCCTTGATCTTAGATTTAAGTCTACTCTGTCTTAGATTTAAGTCCTTTGTCTTAGATTTAAGTCTACTCTGAAAAGTCCTTTGACTAGCTATAAATCTCTCTCCTAGAGACACATTTACACTGTGAGTGTATGTTTATTCTATGACTAAAACCCACAAATGATTCAAAATTTGCTCCCTGAAGCAGAAGATTCCTGGGGGAAATTTACTTTCCTGAAGTACATCATTTCAATGTCTGATAGTCAAAGATGAGGCACATGTTTCTCTATAACATATTTATTCTTGGTAGGAAGGACATTTTATAGGCTCTCCTTTGGTGTATTGTCCTCCTTGACTGTCTATGAAATTGGGCCCTTTATCTACCAGTCCTTCCCTAGAAATTTTGCAACATTCTAGTGATACCCTAGCAAACCAATCTCAGCAAGCCAATCTCCCCAAGCAAGGTGCTCATGCAAGGCCCAGATCACATAGTGCTGTATCTTCTTGAATAGCCTAAGCTTTGGAAGCTCTTTCTAGCCATTATGAAGCAAGAAGTCAGTCTGACATGAATCATTTTGTGTTTTCACAGATAATTCTTCATCCTGGGAATTTCAGTTTTACATAAACTGTGAATGATTGATCTAATAGGCGTGTTTGCCGGGTAAAGGGTCTTCTCTACATTCTTTTCTTATGGATTTTTAATAGCTTATCCTTTTTATTTTCACTTAGTAGGTCCCCTACAAACCTGTTCCATCCTTCTTGTATTATTTCTCCTGACATATGCCTGAGGTGGTGTCTGCCAGGCAGAAGGTAGACTTCAGTAAATCTGAAGCTGAACAAATAGGTTGAACAGTATAGAACTCACAATGCACAGCATTGGGGAGAGTTATTTAGCAAAAGGAAGAAATTGAGGTACAAGCATAAAGAAGACCAAGGAGTAGCATGTAGTGACTTGGTGCCAAAGCAGGACAGATAGTCACAACATTCTGACTTCTGGTTACACCTTGCTTTAACTTCCAGCCTTTAACATAATGTCTGTTTTCTGCTGCTGACATGTATTCAGTACATCAAGAACAAGCAAACAAGGAGACTGTGAGAAATTGTACAGCAGGGCTACATCCTACTCAGTACCTAGCAACTACTACCTGTCCCTGATCCATCCTTAGTTTTCTGACAAGATTTCTTCAGTTTCACTGCTTGAAGACCAAAAAGGCACAAAATTATTTTCCAATAAACTCATGGACAATAAGTTAAAATTTATTTGTTACACTGTAACATATCTTTAAATTAATTTCAAAGGTTAGGAATTAGATGAAGGAGGGCATAGATACTAGTGAAGGATTTTGAAGCTCCGACGTTATTCTTTGCAGTAGCTTAGTGCTGCTTATGTTTAATACTCCCTAGTTCCCCATCCCCTCCTGATTTACTATATCCAGTGCAATATGCTTGGGCAACTATCTTTGGGTCATATAACATGAGGCACCACTATCAATGAAGTAGAAACTTCAGCACAAGTAAATCATTCTTTGTTCATGTTAAATATCATATAGAAACAATCACATTTTTTTTTTTACTTAAAGATGAGGAAGCAAAGAAATTAAGTTTAAAAATTCCTAACTAAATCAATACATTTTGATGGCAGGTACCTTCTTTCAGCAGCATTTTCACTTAGAGCAAACCTTTCACACTCTCTGTACTTTGGCTGCCTAACAGTATCTGTCAAGGGCAAATTGGTTTTCTGGTAACACATCTGCTCTAAATAGTGCATAAAAACTAATGACCATGTCAAGCTATGCACACTGCTAGCAGCTACAGCATGCAAGGGTGATTGCTTAAATTTGGATATCTGACACCCTTGCTCAAAGGCCCAAGGTTGAATGCTAGCAGTCAAGATAATGAATTTGCTGTGTATTTTATGGATAGTTACAAACTCAAAAACCAGCCTGTGCTTACCTCAGATCTCTAACCCTAACAACAAGGGCTCTGCTCCCTCATCTTCTAACCTGCGGTTCCATCATGAAACACTAACATTGTCACCATGTGGCATGAAACATACTAAAGGAAAAAAGAAATTAAAATTTCTTGCTTCTTGTGGAAGAAAGACTTAGTACATGTCTGTTAGTCATAGTTTTGAGTACAACTATTGTGGCTTGAGGATACAAATTTTATATTTTGCTGGCAAACCTTGATCACATTTTGATTCCCTTGACCTCAGTTCCTCAGATGCTACCATGTTATTGCATTTGATCTCAGGTTTATCAAGTCAATGAATTAAGTATAAAGTTATGCTTCTTTTGAAGCTTCTATTTTCTTTTATTCTCCCTAAAATTTTTACTTAATATTTTCCTTGACCATCACCTATATTTATAATTTAAAAGTAAACTTCCAAAATATGAACTTAAAATATAGCTCATTTGTTAGAATACTTGCTTAGCATACAGAAAGCACTAAGTTTGCTTGCCAGCCCATGTAAAAATAAGTGTGATGGTGCATGCTTGCAAACCCAGAAAATGGGGGAGAAAAGTATGAAGCTAAGAAAAGCAAAGTCATCTCTGGGAATACACCGAGTTAGAAGCCATCCTGTGGTGAATAAGGTCCTACCTCAAAAGTAACAATGTTTCAAAGTAAAAAAGGAAGAAAGAATACAGTTCAGCATTAAGTCATGATATATGTGTTAAGGAAGAATTATTTATAGACAGCCTGAAACATTTAAAAATTCCAAACTGAGGACTGACACCAATTTTTTCTTTCATATGTATTCCTTTCAAAGATGCTACTTGGCTCTCTAGCTTTGAGATATGGTGTCACTCACGTGACTCTCAAATCAATGGATTCAGTGTAATGTCTTTAAAGCTACTCTTCCTTTGAGTGATGTTGAATTAGCTAATATCTAATACATTTAAATTATTACCTGTTTCATATTAGAGGCTAAGAGATATACCTTCTGATGCTTTCTCATTGTTCTTTTCAATTTACTTTAATGGAAACCATGTTTTGTGTTTTAGCTCTAATATACATCATCTTTCACCCATATTTTGATGATTTCATCATTAACAGTTTTAATTTGCTTTTATATTCAGAAGTTCTACCAAAACATTGACCTATTTTTTGGTAAAATTACATGCAATTGTGAGTAGAGAAACTAAAAATAAGTAGGTCTCAGAGATAGTCTTATAAACTGAACTTCTTCATAAATAAAAGTACTTATTCAAATAAGACACTTTCAATGCCTATTGTCTGGGGCGATGTTCTCACTCCCTTTGTCTTAGTATATTAGGAAAAATAAAGTATGCAACTTGTTGAGTGAAGTCTATGCATTAGGAGAGTCCAAGATTATTCTCTAAAAGTTATAAGTTCTAAAACTGAATCAGTGATTCAGAAAGCTGTTTGGAAATTATTATAATCAAATGAAGAAGAGACAAGCAATTGCATTTCTGAAACTTAATAGATATTCATTTATGAAACCTAGATATCAGTCTTCTACTTTCTATCACTGAATTGTGAACTCCAAAGCTCCAACTGTTAAAAATAAGTTATTTTTTCCTTTCAATTTACTTACTTTTGTATGTTTTTGTTTAATATGTGAATGGTACATGCATTACACTTATGCTAATCTAGGAAGTTCTATTGCCTTCACCATTGCCACAGACTTTCAACAGTTTGAAAGTTTCAACAGTTTCTTTTGTTTTAAATTTTTAATAAGAAATATAGCTGCATTATTTCTCCCTTCTCTTTCCTCCCTCCAAGCTCTCCTATGCACATCTCTCCAATCTCTTCAAATTCATGGGCTCTTTTATCACTAATTCTTAATGTATGTATATACATGTGTATGTACACATTTATGCACACACACACACACACACACACACACACTAGACTGTTTGGCACTGGTCAAACAACTGGAGTGTTCTTTCCTTTTAAAGGTTACCTCTTGTGCTCCCAGGTTTCTTCAGTTGTTAAACTAGTTGCATAAGGTTGAGGTGTCATGAGCTTTTTCCTGTCCAATTGGGCATGCCCATTGAAGTTGTTTAGTTCACAAACTATTTCCCTACCTTAGGCTCAAAGAATATTGCAGAAGAGAGGAGTAGATGGGCCATGAGAGCCAGAGTATCAGAGAGTTTTCTATGAGATTATATCTACTAACAATATCAGAAGCTACACAAATATGTCTAACTAACATGACTGCAGAAACCTGAGCTGAACAGGGCATTGCTTTCTTTACTGAGGACATGGACTCTGGTTGTGAGTACAACTTTATGTATGTGTGAAGGATAAAAGTGTGTATAAGATCACAAGGAGGACAGATGGAACTACCAGCACTTCCAACTGTTCTTGATTTACTCTTCAATTTTTCATCATGACCATGTTTCAACATTCCCAGAGTTTAACCCAATCTCCAGATTCTTATCAATCCATTTTTTTCTATCTTTGTTTTAATAAGTCAAAGAAAATTTCAATTTACTTGAAAAAAACTTCATGTACATAAAATAAGTTATTGAGGAAGTAGACATGTCAAGGTTTGAAGAGGTTTATTGTTGCACCAGATCAATCCCAGATGTGTTATTACTTGTAGAATAATTAAGGTCTATCAGACAGTTTTGTCAGTTGTCCTGAATATTTGATGATTGATAGATATTGATTTTCTAGAGTATATAGTGCAGCTCATATCTCTACTTTTGTCACCTGACATATTCTTCTCATAAATAATGAGCTGTGCTCACCACTTGAGCTGCCCTCTTTTCACTTACTGATTTCCAGTTCTCTTCATCTGTATGTCTGTTAACATCATTTAAGAACTGATAACTCAGAGAAATAAAAACAATCAATCATTTATATGTTTATGTCAAAACCTCTATTCAGTTTATGCATAGATTCACAGCAAATTCGTCATTTCTTCTGTGTTGAATATGTCAAATGCTCTTCAGCCATTATATTAAACTTCTACATCATGAAGCATCTTTCAAATTGTATTTTCCTTGGACAATATATTGAGCATGTCTTCATGTTATTGCAAACAAAAATATTGTTATATATTGTAGTTGGTTTTTGAGATTTAACTAACAGTGTATATTTAACATAGATTTGCAAAAAGATATTTTCCATTTTAATTTATTGAAATTTATTTGTGTATCCTAATGCAAAAATAATAAGCTATATATGTTTCCTTCATTTGTATGGAGCACCTTAACAGAGGTCTATATTATAAAATTAATTGATGAGTTTAGACTGCTGATATATTCTACCAGAGTAACCCTAGCATTCTGTGTCATTTTCTAATCTTTCCTTTAATCTCTGCTTGGTACAGGGAGCTTCCTTAGAAATGAATCTACAGGATGTAAAGGTTAAGAGGAGACAGAAAACCCAATACTGTAATGTTCACTGATCATTTATCTAACACACGTTCTGGAAGAACGCAGCTCACTCAATGATTATCAATCCTATTGTTTGATATCTTGACATCCAATTAACTGGTGCTCCAAGACTTTATCTTTGCTTCAAACACAACTAAAATAAAACTTAAAAAATCAGCTCCTAGAGTGCTATCCTAGGAAGTTATATAGTATACCATTATAGTTATACATATTTCAGTTTATAGTCTCATTAGTTTTGTAAAAACTAAATGTCTGAACTAAGGTTAACCAGTAATTCCCCCATTATTCTTAAGATAAAGTTAAGTCTGTGTATAAAACCTAGTACTAGCAACTCAGCCAATGTACGTTCAGTTACTAAAATTTCCAATGTTATAAACCCCAAGGTCTAATTAATTTCTATTAGAAATGAGTATTTCCTGGAGATTAATACTTTTGAAATAATTCAAACATTTAGAGTTATTACAGAATGAGTATTTTAGAGGGAGCAATGGATCAAAAGGCCATAATGTCAAGTTTTAATGTCCAAAGAAATTACTTTTGCAGTCATATACTTGCTGGCCAAAATTATTGGGTAAAATATAATTAGTTGAAAGGATTATCATGCTTGTGTATTCCATTTGATGGAGTGCTCCTGTATTCTTTGCACATAAATAGCTTGATATTTTCTTTCTTATATTTCACTCTCTGTGAGGTATGTTACCTCCATCTCAAACACGTGTTTTTGAGTGTTTTGGAACCAACATTTAGAGGAGAATTCAGTCTATGATATCAGGAAATAATTTAATCATTCGTGTCTTACTTTTAATTTTTAGTTTATATGCTACAGATTTAGAGTTCTGTGCATGCTAGGGAAGACTGCCACAAAGCTATACTCATTCTTCCATATATCTATAAAATATGTACTTATACATTAATAATATAAACATATATTTATATATGAAATTTTGTTCAAGACCAGGATTTATTATATTCCTCAGGGTGGTCTTAAGCTCACCCTGTAGCAAGCTTAAAATTTAAATATTTCTTCCCACAGTCTTCTTAGTAGTTCGGGATATATGCATACAATACTAGTCTCTTAGAGCACTTTAAAACACTGGGATTTTTATCCTTCCAGAAAGTGACAATTATAACTGGTTGACAAAGCTCTCTGTGAAATTCCTCTACAATTATCCCTTCCTTAGATAAAAATACTTTAATTCAAATTTTATGTATTATTTTGTTCCACTAAGTGCCTTTTAATTTCAATCAGATATTAAGAAAGTAACCTAACTCATATTCCAACATGTATGGTACTTTGTGTATTTAAATCTAGTGTAAAGTTGTGACCAATGGCTACATCCACCTAGAAACATTAACTTCTTGCCTTTCTCATAAACTTCAAAGAAAATCAAAACCATTTGAATATGATAATAAGGAACCACTTTCAATACTAAGTATTTAACTTTTAAAGTAATAAATATAAAGAATACTTGCAAAATTTTTGAGGCCCAAAATAGTAAAGTAAATATTTCCAACAGCTTATAATAATCTCATAACCATAAAATCTTAAGCCAATTTTAGCAGACATACAAAGTAAAAACCAAAGATTCAAAGACATATGCTAGAAAAAACTAGGTAATTACAAATAAAAGTCATAAGAAAAATATAAAGGATATAAGAATAGGAGCAAATTAAGAAAATGGAGACAGTGAATCATGATATTCCAGTGGCCTTGGAAATGAAAAGATTATCGCTTCACTGAAAATCCACCAAAACATAAACAATGAATAACTCCCTCTATAACTCTATGTTTCCTATACAGACTTCCTTTTGCCTGATGATATGAGTTCTATGTCCTGGGACCACAAGGTAAAAGTAGAGAACCCATTCTCTGAAGATGTCCTTTGGCTTCCATGCCTGTGCATAGATGTGTCTATGCAAGCACACGTACATGTAAAACAAACAAATAAATGGACAGTAACACAAACTTATTAAGACAAATGAAATAAAGCAACAGAATCAGAAGGTACAGAAAAAATAGTTCTAAAGGAGGGAGTTTTATAGCAGTAAATAGTTCTATAAATAGGAAGAAAATTCTCAAATCTACAGTACTTCTTACTGTAAAAGTGTAATAATGATGCAAGTCCAAAAATAGTAGAAGTAAATAATAACACAAATAATAAGTAAAATAAATGTTGAAACAATAGAAAATATAAATAAAACTAAAAGATGATTTTGAGAAAAATAAACTGAATGCCCAAAAGCCCTGATAATACCAGGAATGATTGAAAACACATATGTAAATTGGTAAAATCACATGTGAAGAAACTAGTCAACATTGTATTTAGTCAAAATTCAAAGTATTGTGAGATCATTAAGTATAACTACATAGTAAAAAAAAATGAATAGCTTGGAAGAAATGACTAAATTATTTGGGACTTACCAAGACAGAGTTATCAAGAAGTAATACATGAGCAGAGCAATAATGAATGAAGAAAAAAGTAATAATCAAATGATTATGTTATAATCTCAAAAACAAAGAAAAAATACTATAAAAATAGAAGCAAATTGTTTTTATTTCAGCAATAGTGTGTTCCCATAAGCCAATTGTCTGCACTTGGTCTTCTATAATGTGTACTTCAAACCAGCATAATGCACAGCTATATATTAAAATATTAAGCAAACAATATTTTGTTGTTACTTAACAATATAAAATATGAAATGTAACAGTAAACAAAATTTTCTGTTGTGAAGATAAAGTGCAAAATGCTTCCTTTGTAGGGATATTTGTTTAGAGTTATAATAATTCTCATCTCCCACAGAAATTGAGATTTTACTTTTGGATTTTCTCTATTTTTTCAAGGGGTCATCAACTTTTATTTCATAAAAGTATTTTGTGTTGAAAGCAGTATTGGCTGTCATCTAGTAAAATGTTATGAGGCCAATTGCACAACTTTCCTTTATTTCTGTGGAGAGTTCTTGGTGCCTCTTCAATGATTTTGGCTAGAATTTGACATTGGGCTAAGACAAAGAAATAGGCTCAAGATCTTGATTATGTTGATAAGTCCCTGAATACTGTGAGACCTTTGTTTATTCCTTGTTTGACTCTTGACTACTTTATGCCTTAGAACTGGCCATATTCTTTGCATGTTTCTAGAATGATATAAAAACAAGCGAAAAATTAACCCTCATGCTAGAGTGATACTGTAGTATTGTCTAATTGTCCTTTCATTTTTTAATCCTCATACCCTCCTTTGAGGCTCTGTTGACTAACTGAGAGGGTATGGTCATATTTCTATATCTGTCTTGTCTTCCTCAAACATAAATAAACCTAAGCTTGGCTAGCTACTCTCTATTTCACCAACATTTACCAGTGACTTGTCTCTGGAGACATTAAATGTCCCTGAGTAGAGAATTTTAAGTTACTGAGTTATTTCACAACACCACACCTATATTTTATTAAAATATAAGTATTGGAAACTGCAAAGCATTGTAAGAAATGATCTTTTAGAGTCAGTCAGTTCTCATTCTGTATTTACTGTACTACTAACAAACTTTCCATACTGTCTGATGTTAAAACAAGGCCCATTTTAATATAGAAAAACTTTCTGTGAGGGAGAAGAGTGTGGTTTACTTACATAGAAGAATATCTAACATTTTGTATTCAAAGACTGTAGCTCTCAGAAGTGTATTGGAAGACCGCAGGCTTTGCATATGGAAAATGTCAAAATAAACGTTTTGCTTGGTGAAATTAAACATTTTCCTACAGGGCTTTGAAACTGGACCTGTGAATTGATTTATCTTATATTCAAGTGCCCCCTTGAGGACATGAGCCTAACTACATGACCAAAAATACCACCTAAATGTCAAGTGATGAATTATCAGTGGAAACATTTATAATGGTCAACTGTGTACTAGAATGAAGACACACTTATTGTAAATCAGGGGATTATTTGTGTCTGATTTTTCTTTGCACTGTCTGTTCTTGAGAATAATACTGCAAAGGGAAGTTTATCCAAATCAAAATTTGGGTGTAAATTTTATTATTTTATGGATTTGTCATTATAGTCTATTAGTTAATTAGAGGACATTGAAATTCCTTGTTGTATTTCACAGTTGGTGCTCCTGGCCTAGCCATTCACCTAAGCTATTCCTAAATCCCTGGCTGTCTCATCCATGGGTCACAATGGTTTAATTTCTCTGCTGGTGCTGATGAAAGATTCATATGTGTAGATTTTAGTGAATGCTTACAGTGATAGCAGCTAGTGCATCCTTTAAAGCATTTTATCAAAATACAGGAACTAGTTTTTGCAGCTTTCAAAATGTCCTCTTTTGAATTTGAAAATATACACCTCACCTCTGCCAAAGTATTTTTCTGCTTTATGGTTTCTCCAATTACACCTTATGTGTCCGAAAGTTCCTTTCTTCACAGACTATATTTTTAAACTGCGTATAGAATGTAAAGATATCCATATTATTTTTCTCTTTTGCTAGCATTTCTCCTTGTAGCAATGCATGAGGGAAATCTTCCACCACCCAAATGAGAAAGAACTAAAAGACAAGTTACATAGTAGAAAGACGTTTTATCTTCTCAAGCTACTCTTCTTTTAAAACACATATAAGCATACATTATAGACATAGATCCTTGAAATACTAGTCACTGAACAAATCTAACCAGTGATGAAATATAGCCATCTTCATGATACATATTAAAGTAACTTTTATAAATATAAATTCTGACTGATATTATATTTTGTTTTGCTAAGTTAAATGGACTTTGCATCATTAGTTCTATGTAAATACAAGCAATTTGATATAATAATTCTATGCTTTTTTTTATAAAACACAAATTATCAAATTAGTCCTCAACTACAAATAATGTATGTTTCCCTTCCTAGAAATCTGAGATACAATGTTTGTTAAATTTACAGATGTAAATTTGTTAAGAATAGGAAGCTATTAAAATGCAGTGTGTCTCAGAGGTGAAAATTGGTTAAAATTTAAAACTTTAAATTAAGAAAGTTAACAAGGATAAACCTGTGAACTATGTGGAACTATTAAAAAATGTCAGAAGGAGTATCAAGTTTGGAAGTCAGCTTGACTGTATATTAAATACAGCCTAAAGAGAAGTTTGTTTCATGGAAAAGTGACAGTTTTTTCATAAGTTAGATAAAACATGAAAGAATTACAGAATTTTTTGGATTACTTGAATGAAATTGAAAGATAAGCTTCACATACTTAAGGGAAATTGCACATGTATGTACATGCATGCACACACACACACACACACACACACACAAACAGTGCATACTAGAATGGCAAATATGATATTGAAAGCTAGATAATACTATTGGGAAAATAATCTTGGTTGGGCAAAAATGCTTGGGACTAGTGTGGATAAATGCTTAAGAAAGTTCCCTAATGTTGACTCTGATTACTCAAAAAAACAATAAACACAATTCATTTCGATCTTTTATAATTGGTAAGGACAGTAGCATTTTTACTACTCAGTGGTGGTTACCTCTTCTTTCTGCTAGCTTTGCCTATGCAATTCACTGGAATTTCTCCAGCATCCACAATCCCGGGATTCAACTGGACCATCTACACACTTTGATTAGTCATGTGGACATCAAGAGTTTGCATTTGGGTTTAAATTTTGTCTTTAGCCTAAATATAAACATTTTTTACAAATATTTTAAAGCCAATTTCTAGTACCAGAAACTATAAGTCTCTTATTGCCAAAGTGTGCCAACTAGTAGGATAATTTATATCTCCTGTGGATAATCATCCATACCAATTAAAACCAATTCAATATGAAAACACACAAAAAAAACTCTTCAAATAAAGAAACAATAATAGTAATAATAAAATCATTAGTCCAATCAGTTACAAAAAAATAAGATTTTCTCAGCTTGTATTACAATTTGGTTTCCAATTATCATCTCAGATATGGCCAAAAGTAGTATGTGAAAGGAAAACAGCAGTTCACTTTGTGCTTCCAGGATGAGTTGGAATGCATTCCCCATAGGTCATACAGATAGATAGATAGATAGATAGATAGATAGATAGATAGATATAGAGATGTGAATTTGTAGGTATAAAATATTTGTATCTAGTAGGTTTTTAATTAAAATAAAAATTTCTGGTGTCCTTAGATAGCTCATATTTAACATCTACAGCTGGAAGTTTTTCTTGACAAGATATAAGACGAATGACATTACCTTCGTGTGATGCTTGCTGTAAAAAAAAGAAAAAAGTTACCCCTAACCTGTTTCCTTGGGACAACAGATCTTTATTACATTATTTTTTCAAAGTTTTGTACTTTGAAACTTCAAACTCCGTATCAGTGAGTCAAAAATAAGCTTTCTATTTGGGCTGAAAGCTCTACTAGAAAAATCGGGATCCCTCTCTCTTCTGATTTTTACTGGTTATGGGCATACTTTGATGATGCCTGGAACACTCTAGTTTCTGTCTTTATATTCATGTTGACTTCTTATCTTTCCCAAATGTTCCATCGTAGAATTGGAGAACAGGCTGATGATATCTCAGGGTAAGGTTAATAGGAACTGAAAGCTGTGGTAAAAAACACGGGACCACAGCGGCATCCTGGGACCAGTGGAGTCCGGGTGGCTTTCCATGCTAGCGGGTCCCACAAACAGGGGAAAGTCGAAGGTTCCAGAGGCTGGAAGCTTTGGCAACAGCAGGCCCAATGATACGAGAAGTCCTGGATTTCCAAGAAGTTTATTGTTCATAGTGAGGTAGTTGGGTCTGGATGTGCGTGCCCCTTAAAAGCCAGGGGGAGTTGGCTTAAATAGGGGAGGGGGAAGAGGGGCTGGTAAAAGGAATAACTTAATTAGCTATGCTCCCTCCCCCCTACCTTAGGTAACTCATGAATATGGAAATCTCTGTTAGTCACGCCCTCTATCTGGATGGTGATGCAAACTTCTCTGGGAGGAGCTACTCAGAGTCAAACATGTCTGCAAGGCACAAGTTAATGGAGATGTAGGCCACATGTGGGGGTCTGGAACCCAGGGTGTGGGGAGATACATGCTGTCCCTACCCAGTCTATGGTTCACCTGTTGAGTCTCTGGCTATCTCAAACCCAGTGTTCTACTAGGGAGACCAAATCATCTCTTCATGGTCCCACAGAAAGCCATGTGTGTATCTTCTTAGAATCAATTAAAAATATAAGCTGTTTGCCTTAATGTATGTTTGTGTTTTTATTTTGTTATTTTGGAAATAGTTCTCATGAGGCCCAGGCTGGTGTTCAGTTTGCTATATAGCTAACGATGTCCATGATTCCTCTACCTCTGTATCTCTCCAACTGTTGCACTACCACATCCAGATTCATAATGAAAATGAACTCTCAGGAGAATTGACATTGGTGATAAAATAATACCAACTGCAAACAAATTGTGTGCATATAATTTTACTAGCAGGTTATCCTAAAACAGATTCAGATAATAAATTTGAAAGTTGATTTTATACAGAAATATAATTATAAATTGTTTTTTTAAAGATAAAGCTGTATCAGTCTTGTTAATACAGTAATAGTAACCATCTTTTGGTAAATGACATAAAAAATATTTCAAATAAAATAATACAGTTTGAATGCATCTTGAGTGATGTTGTAGAATGAATACATAGTGCTACTCCATTTTAGCTAACTTCTTGGTAGAAGGCCAGCAACCTAGAACTCAGCACTTTCTATCATAAGTCAGGGTTTAAAGTCAAAGGTTTGGCATATTTTGAATATCAATCAGCCAGTCTGTAAATTTAAAAAGTCATTATGTAAGATAATTTATATAACATACTAGACAGCTACTCCAGCAGTGAGACCTAACTTCCAATTTTGGTTTTGTTATTTGCCAGCTAGATGATGTCAGCCAAAGTCATATCCTGAGAATTGTATCTGTTAAGTAAATAAAAATAAATTTTATATCAAAGGCAGTTCTATTTGTTTTTCATTTGTAACAATTATCTATTTCCTTTACCTTCCTTTTGTGGACCTATGATCAAGTCATAGAATGAAGACCTCTAAGGGAGACCATAAGTCAAGATGCAGTTTGCTAAGAAAGAAGGAACATCTACACTAAGATTTGTTTCATGATTTATTCTTTCAAATTATACCAGTCCCAAATAACACAGACTCAAAACCTTTCAGAATTTGTCTTTAAGTTTACAAATTCATTCATTTTTTTTTCTGCTTTACATCTTGACCAAAGTTTTCCCTCCCTCTTCTCTTCCACATCTCTTCCCCTACCTCCTCTCTTCCCTCGTCAGTCACTCTTCCTCAATTTTTCTTCAGAATTCATTCTTAAAGTATCTACTGTATGAAAAAGACCTCATCACCAAAGTGTAGATAATGCTTTTTGAATGTCCACTTTATTTGCCATGTGTATAGCTTTAACTTACAAAAACTTGCATCTCAAAGCACAATTTTTTACAGCTCTTTAATGGACTCTTACTCATTTTCAGAAATATATTAAATATTATGGAACATAATTGTCCTAAAATTTGAGACTGATTAACAGAAATGCAGAGCACTCCAACATATTATTGTTTTTTCTATTATAACAATATAAATAACAAAGGGCATTCCATAATATGAAAAACCAAAATCAGTAAAATGATTTTCTAATTATTTTTATGGTCTTGGATATAGAAATGTGGCCATTATATATGCAAATTAAAATTGCTTCTGGCTGGATATATATACCAGAAGCATAAAAGTGTAAATCCTGGTTCATTTTCTCTTGAGATGCTATTGCAGAAGTCAGTAGAAGGATGGCATTGTATTCATAAGAATATCTATTATCTATTTCCCAAGGTTTTAAAATTTCCATTAAGATTCTAATAGACTAGATTGTAGAAAAGACTTCCTTATAAGATAACTTTCTGATTTCAGCATAACTTTTAACAGCTTATCTTTACTTTGAAAAATGGCAGTTAAAGATTTCTAAAGCACAATTTGTGTCCCTTATCACCATAAAACATAACAGTGAATGGATAAATCGGTTTTATCTTAATGAGGTGGGATATAAAATACAGCAAAAGTCTCAAGGTCTACCCACTCTTGCCCCATGTTTATGTGCCTGTATGTGTGTATTTGTTTTTGTGTATATGTGTGTATATATGCCTGTGTGTATGTGTGTTTGTGCTGTGTTGTGTTGAGTGTGGTATTGAATTTTATAATTATTCTTTGCCATCAACAGCCATCAATCTATAGCTAGGTGTGGAGACCCTAAGGAACACCGCAGTCTCTAACTATCCTAAATACCAGGCCAGTTCTCCCATGCTCACATCATTGAGGTCAGCTCACCCACAACCCCAGCAATCAGTGTCAGCTCTACTGTGCTTTCCAAGTGAAGTGAGTGAGGGGCCTGATCTCCAGAATTCTGCAGCTGGTAAAAGGTGGGGTCAGCTCTCCTGCTTTTATGCCTTGCAGTCAAATCACCCAGGATGCCCAGAGGAAGGGTGCAGCCAGCTCTGCACAACCCTCAGACATTAACATGATTCAAAGTCTTGGTGTCTGTTGAAATCTACCAGCCTGCATAGTCATAGACCTTGTAGATGGGTAGCCTTGGTAGGAAGCACCAGCTTAGATAAGAAAAAAATGAATCATAGGCAGAGTCATAGTGACCTGTTCCCTGAACCTTCACCCAGCTGATACCCTGTTCTGAAAGATATCTGTACTCCCTCTGAGAACATCTATGCTTCTGCCTCACCCCCTTCCCCACATCTTGCCTTTATGTGTTTATAACCCCTGTGTGAAAAAGTAAAAATTATGATTTGATCAGACAATAGACAAATCATCATTCTTTACATTTGCTTGTTTCCCCCATTCTTTCAGGTGATCTCCCTGAATCCTGTTCACTGCCCTGCCGGATGGGACACATGGCAGCAGCCAAGATCAGGATCATCCACCTGGTGGTAATAGAGCCCCTTTGCTGCAAGACCACAGACCCAGACCCAACCTTCAGTAGCAGCACAAATCAGGACATCATCATCAACTTCCTTGTTATCATTGGCCGGCTAATCACATCATGCTGTTCCTTACTATCCTCAAGTATCCAGTTCTACCTCTCTTCATTGAATACACAACCTTCTGCTTCTTTTTCTCTTCTGTTTCACCACCACTTACTTGTTTATACTAATGGCCCCTTGGGACTTTGAGGTTCTTGGGGTCATCTCTTGCCTGAGCTGTGTTGATCCTAGAAGGGCTCATCTCACATATAGTGTACATACCCTGGGCCAATGCTGTGCTATGCTGGGTGTCATCTCAGGCTTGCTCCCCACTCAGCAATTTTCATACTTATACAAAACACTTTTATGTATTCTGTTTACTCATAAGCAGTCTGTATATTTACATCCTTTTATATACATCCTTTTATGAAAATTACATTCCTTATTTGTATAATACATTAATGAACTGTTTATCACAATTCTGTCTTCTGTTCTATCATTTTTCTAGATATATGTTATAGTTATTTACTATTCAAAATTGTAATTTAAATTTAACTGAAATATGATGGAAAACTTTTTAGAGCATAATCTACAAGCACTAACTTATTTAACGAGCATAACCAATAACAATTTATAAATACTTGTCCTTATGTCCACAGTTCAGTGTAATCAATCTTCATTGAAGAAGTTCCTTTTTACAATAGATAAAGACCACTAGGGTCAATGGATACACTTATAAAACACTCCCATACCTAAGGCTAAGGGAACATCATAGAAGTGGGAGCAAAAAGATCGTAAGAGCCAGAAGACCAAGGAATTTTCTGTGAGATTGTTTCCTAGATACACAGTAGACTTACTCATAAACTCTTGCCAACAAGACTGCTGAAAGTGATCTGAAAACACATAATAATGTGTTCATGCCAAAGTGAAAGTAGAAAAGCCTGCAAGCCTTACCTGTGCACAAAAATACTATAGGCACTTGAGAAAAGTTGGAAAACCTGAGAAGTAGTTTTACCCAGGAAATATCACATCATTGTTTTCCAGTGCCAAAAGGCCAGCCCAAAAAAATACATACAAGAAACATTATATGACATGAAAAGGTTATATTTAGGAATACAAGTGCATATAAACATACACATGTTCTTTCAATAGCAATTAATTTAAAAAGAGACCATGAATTTGAAAGAGAGTCGGTAGAGAGAGATGTATCAGAGGTTTTGGAGGGAGGAAAGAGAAGGAAGATGTAATTAAATTAAAATCTCAAAAAAAAAATTCGGGACAAAAATGAAATTCTAAAGCTTTAAGGAATCCAATTCAAGTTAAAAACTTTAAACACATACAATGTTAACTAAACAAGAACAATATATTTTACACATATTTACTTTGCCATTTTATTCTTTATCTGGTCAGAGTTCAGGTAAAGATGGATTTAATTTTGGAAATGCATTTTCCTTTCTCATCTATTGTCAGGAGGGAGCAAATTATACAAGGCTGTTTGGAAATAAAGATGCTTCTTGGTTTAAGAGAGGAAATTTCATTCCAATGGAAAGTATCTAACTGTTAAATTCATTGAATGTACTTTACATACCAAACAAGGCTCCACATTGCACTTGTCATAGTGGTTTAACAGCAAAGTACATAGATGACTGGTGTCTGTGGCTTACTCTCAATGAACAATATCCAGGCAATTAAAACATCTTAAGTTAGGGCAGGCTATATTTAAATGTATTGAGCTATGTCTTTAAATTTTACAGCTGGATAACTCTTTCCTCAAAGTAGTTGATTTAAAAAAAAATAATTCAGAAAAATTAGCAGCCCTTCTATATACAAATGACATTATGAGAAAGAAATCAGGGAAACAAAAATTTTCACAATAGCCTCAAATAATGCAAAATATCTTGGAGTGACAATAACCAAACAAATGGGAGTCTTGTGTGATAAAAACTTCTAGTATTTAAAGAAAGAAATTGGAGAAGATTTCAGAAGATATAAAGATCATCTATGCTCATGGATGCGTAGGATCAACATAATAGAAATGGCTATTTTACTAAAAGCAACTTACATACTGAATGTAACCCCATTAAAATTATGCCACAATTATTTAAAGATTGTGAAAGAACAATTCTCACCTTGATATGAAAATGCAAAAACCTAAGATAACTAAAGAAGTACTGAATAATAAAAGAGCTGCTACAGGTATCACAATTTCCAATTTTAAGTTATTAGTATACCACAAGAGGTATACTAATAAAAACAAACACATTGATCAATGGAATTAAATTGAAGATCCAGATATAAATCTACACACCTATGACACTTAATGTTTTTGTGAAGAAACCAGAAACACATACTGGGAAAAAAAGAGCATCTTTAGTAAATGGTGCTGGTCAAACTGGATGTCTGCACATATACCAATACAAATGAATCCATCCTCATCATCCTGCACAAAATTCTACTCCTCATGAAACAAAGACCTCAACATGAAACAAGATACACTGATACTTCTTCTTTTATCGGATATTTTATTTATTTACATTTCAGATGTCATCCCCTTCCCCATTTCCCCTCCTTAGAAGCCACTATCCTATACCCCTCCTCCTTTTGGCTTTATACCATTTTAATTACAAGCATGTATTAAGGTCAGTTCTAGGTTGAGGATCTAGCAATACAATAGATGCAAATAGTCAAGGAACAAGCAAGACAATAAACAAAAATAGTCAAAGAGCAAGCAAGGTATTAAACCCATTTATGTGAAGACTCCCATGATCACTGTTTTTTAAGGGCTTATCAGAATGATCAAAATATCTGAGCCTACTTTCCTGTTCTAGCCTAAAGTTATTTTCATATCTGAAGCCTCCTTAATTGTTCTAGCCTAAAATTTAGATTCCTGCCTGAAATTACTTCTTTGTTCTAGCCTAAGATTTAAATTTCTACCTGAAATTAATTCTTTCTTCTAGCCTAATGTTGGATTCCTGCCTGAAGCCTACTTCCTTGTCCTTGGCCAATGTCATACTTCTTCCAAGCAGCCCATTTCCTTGTCCTTGGCCCATGTCATACTCTTGCCAAGCAGACCAAAAAACTTTCTGCCTCTCCTCCTTTTTTATTTCATTAACAAGACTGAGCCTGACTTAGGTCATTCTAATAAGAATGCCTTCCTTGCCCTTCATGGAATATGCATGATCCAAAGCAATACACTTTTGTCTTAGGTTGGTAAGGCTCTGTACAGAATCTTACCTGTCCTTGGCTTGCTAGACTATTAATTTAATAACTCTATCTGGGGTCCATTTTCAATTTCAAGGGTCCTTACAATTATTATTAAAAAATATAACATTTTCCAACAGAAAATCTACTTACACAAATATCCTTCCTCCATTTTCTTCCCTTTTTACCCTGTATTCCTTTCCCATGGAGAGGACCCCCATCTCAAGTCCCAATCAGCGAGCACCCAAGGAGACACAAGAGACTGACTTGATTCAAAATAGCAAAAGGCAGTTCACTAACAAGGGCCCTTGGATCGAAACTAATCCCACGCAGGGGAGAGAATTTCGATGAAGACCCCAGGATGTTTAGAACTTTTATAGGGGGAGGCACAAGGGGGAAGGGAAAAGTGGGAAATTCTGGAGCAGTTACATATAATTGGATATTTCAAACATCAGCACGTTGTGTAAGCAATCATTTTGACAGGCTGGATGGCCCACTATTTTTGACCATGAAGCCTCAGACCTTCTAGGATAAACACCAGGTGGCCCACTACTCACTTGGGCATGTTTAGACTGGTCAAGATATGTCTTTGGTTGTTTCTACATTTTTGGTCACCTTGTCCATAGAGGGGCTTGATATTTTTATTATGGCTATTCTCAGCAAGCTCAGCAAGTTTGCCAAGTTGTTTTTAATTTTTACTCTTACACTATTTCTAATATTGGATTGATTTCTAGACCAGTCCATGATTGAGTCTGAATAACTGGTCGCATTTAAAAACTCTCTTTTTCATTCTCTGCTCTACAAGGTCAAAAAACTTGAGACAAGGCAGTTTGTTTCTGTGGGTGGCATGTTCTCGCCCGCGAGATAACACAGACACCAACGTTCTTCAGCAGATCTTTATTACGATGTTATAGAGGAAAGACCCGCTGGGAAAAAGCCGGCTGATGGGAACCGGCTGGCGGAAAAGGCCCCGAGCCCCGGGAAGGCCCTGGTTAAATACCCCCTGGAGTGATGTGTACATATCTGGTTGGTTAAATGCCCATAAACCCTATATGCCCTGGGATGGGCTGTGACTTCGCGCGCTTTCCCCTTACACAAAGGCAGTAAATTACAGAACTTGTGAGAGCGTCGGATTCCCAGAGATGTCTCTGCTTTCTACGGCTCTCTACATGTTTCATCAAGAATATAGGTAAACAATGGTTGATTGAGAACATATGTCCAATACAGCGTCCCATTCACTGTTATCAGGGCACTCAGCAAGCTCACATGTCAGCACCATTGTTTGTTCTGGCATCAGCATACCTCTCCAGTTGCTCTGGTGGCCACCATGCTCCTTCAGTATCCTTCAGAAAAAACACAAACATGTTCTCTCCCCCATATTTAATACCTGATCAGGACCATGCCTTATGCCAGTAAGTGGACTCTTCCCTTTCACCTATGCATAAGTATGCCTAGTTGTAGAGTGCCATAGACACTCAGCAGAAAGTTCCTTGGCATCCAATTTTTCTAAAAAAAAAAAAAAAATTAAAGTAAAAAATAAAAGGAGCATGATTTAAATAAATTTGTGGTATATGGGGATATATCTCTCCATTTTTTATTTTATGAAGATATTGTTTTAAAGTTCCATAGGCACATTCTACAGTCTCTCGTCTTTGACAATTATAAGGAATCCCCTTAATATTGGCAATGTTAAATTGTTGTTAAAGAGTCTCAAATGTTCGACTGTGATCACCAGTTCCATTATTTGTTTTTTGTTTGTTTGATTTTCTTTTCTGTAAAGTACATAATAATAATAATAATAATAATAATAATAATAATAATAACTGAAACTTCTTATAGAAGAGAATGTGAGGAACAGCATGGATTTATTGTCCCAGGAAAATAAAACAACCTTAGAGAAATGTATTAAGATCCAGAAAGGCAAATATGTTATATATTTACTTACATTGCAGATATTATCTGGTAATAAAAAATAACTAAATTACATTCCATAAAACTACAGTGTAAACATAGAGTAATAGAGTAGGAAAGGCAGATAAATTTTTATTAGGAGAGGGAAATAGAATAAATAATTATGAATAGATTGGGGAATGGAAGTAGGTAGTTGGGGAAGAGAGGCGTAAAGAAGGAATATGAGAAGAGACAGATAAAATTAAAGGCCATTAAAGGAGGAATATGTAACTCTAATACAATAGAAAGCTCCTAAAATATGGAACTACCAAATATTGGAGAAAGAGTCTCAAATGTCCTTCTCTTTTCACAAAAGAAAACTACCAGTACCAGGACTAGGTTGCATCTAATTGATTTGTTGGCCAAAGTAGTCCCATGGAAATTCTACAAACCCTGACTATTTCCAAGATAATCTGTACAATCTCAAAAGCTAGGTAGCATTGATGAACACTTACAAAACTCATTGAACATAGAGAAGTCAAGTTGGTGCCTACATAGAACTGTTGGAGTAATATTGTTGTGCACTGTGCAAAAATTGTCTTTGTATTGTTCAAATGCTAATTTCTATGCCAATCAGAGAGTTGAATTCAGTTGGGACTTTGGTATTGTTATTTTTATTGGATCATCTCTTCTCTGGATATTCTGCAAAACCTTCCTGTCCTACATTCTGATTGGTTTTAATAAAAATCAGATGGCCTATGGTAAAGCAGAATCGAACAGGCAGGACTTCAGTGGGAGAGATAGAATTCTGGGGAAATGTTAGGTGGGATGACTTATCATGTGGTAGAAGAGGCAGGCCAAAACTGAAGGATAGGTAACTAATTGACTAGCAGGTTAATTTAATTTATAAGAGCTAGTTGGGAACAAGAGTAAGTAAAGACCTTTCCTTCTGTTGTCCTTTCTTGTGCAACTTTGGAGTGATAGGTGATGTTTTATCTTATTATAGCTTATTTTGTTATTTTAGTATTAAAAGTATTATAAACCCCATAACATATTGCATAAGCAAAGTATTCTCTCACATTTTAAAGTAAGTAAATATAAGTCGTTTGTGCCTTTATGCAGAGCCAGGACAGGCATAGAAAGTCCCATTCTAGAATCTTTGCTACAGGAACATACTCTTCACACTACTAAAAGAGAAACATAAACACAAATCTTTCCACAAATCCTTTATCTACAATGATGTCTTGCTGCTTGTGGGAGTATCCAACAAATAACTGATTTAACATAAGACTCACTCCATAAAATGGAACCCATACCTGACATGGCTTGGGTATCAAAGAATCATAGATAGCCCAGAACTTATGATAAGACCAAATATCATATAGAAAACAAATATAGCAAAAAAACAAGAAATATGTACTGATAAAATAACTACTAATGGCACTGTACTGTACATATAGATCAATGCCTTGTTCAGCCATAATCAGAGAAAAATTTTCCTGCAGCATGGGGAGCAAATATAAAAACCCACAGCCAGACATTACACAGAGAATGAGAAACCTTGGAACACTCAGCCCTAAATAGATGTTTCCATCAAATCCATATGCCCAAGGATTGGAGAACCATGAAGAGGAGGAAGTTGAATGAGTTTAAGAGCCAGAGGGAATGGAGGACATCAAGAAAACAAGGCCCTCTAAATCCAGTCGTGCAACTTTATATAAACCCATAGGGCCTGAAGCAGAGCGCACAGGGTCAGCATGAGTCTGTACCAGGGCCTCTGCACATGAATCATGCCTCCAGTTTTGTGCTTTTATGGGAGTCCTGAATGTGCCAATGAGCTGTTATCTAATTCTTAGGACTTTTCTTGGGCTCTTTTCCTTCTGTTGTATTTTATTTTCCAACTTTGAAGTGATAGGTGATGTTTTTTATTATTATATCTTATTTTAATATTAAAAGATACTGTATCTCCCATAACACACTACATAAACAAAAAATTCTCTCAAATTTTATATGAACATTTTCATATATTTTACCTAATTTGTAATATTTAGAAATAAAAATTAAGTAGAAGGTTTTGAAGATTTTAGCATTTTGAAGAGATTCATTCCAATGTTCCAATACAAACTAATATAAAATCAATCACAAACAAAAATCACTCTTTCTTTGGGATATACAGCATTTTCAGTATCTTTATGAATGAAATCTGTTAGAATTAATTTCTTATTAATCCCAAGTATTAATGAAACCTTAAAAAATAGTGATGAATTCTTGTTCTTGACAGTTGAGTGGTGTACAAATCTCATTAATACTATACGTTCTAGCTACTAGATATGGGATTTCTAATATGGAATGCTACATTGTAAAGTTTGTTAAATATAAAAGATTAAAAAGTTTTAAATTAGGCTTCCTGTTACTGATCCTAGATTATTATAGTCATGTTATGAAAACTGAAGCTAGAAAAATATTCACTTAATAAATGTGTTTATCATCTCCTGTTCAGAACTATAGCAGACAGATAGACAGACAAGACTATATAAACTAACATGGGAATTACCATATATTAATTACTGATATGTTTGAAAAATTGCACAGTATGGTTTCTCATATATGCACAATAAAAATTAAATTATAACGACCATATTGGGTTTGGGTTTTCATTGTTAAAACACTTCATATGCATCATACATATTCATATATATATATATATATGTGTGTGTGTATGTGTATGTGTATGTGTATGTGTATGTGTGTGTGTGTGTGTGTGTTTGTGAATTCCATTTGTGTTCACATCATTTCTAAGCATCCTACTTCCAATTCCCCAAACTATTCTTACTTGGATTTCTGATTTCTTCTCCTCTCTCCTCATATCTTCTTTCTGTCTCTTCATATGCATGATACATATGCATATTATTTATGTATATACATGTATATTATGTATGTATAAATATATAAATAAAATCTTGTATAATTTTAGTGTGTTTAGTGTTTCTCATATGTAGATGTAATTAGAGCTATCTACCTCCAATTTCATAACCAATCATGGAACTTTAGCTTAGTGGAAACTTTTTTTTCTCCTTCATCAAGTATTGATTACTTACAGTTCTTCTAGAAGTGGGGGCCTCATTGGCTTTCTTCTTCTCCCGTAGGCATATCAACTGGTGTTATAATTATGTGGATGTTCTCTAAAACATTTTATTTCTGGAATTCATGGTTGCAGCATTGCTTTCACATCTAGACATTAATATTGAGTAGTAGATATTCTGGGCTTCTGACTCTTCCAATCTTCCTTCTTCCTCTTTCTCAATGTACCCTGAATTTTAGGAGTAGGTTCTGTATTGTAGGTGTTGATAATCAGACAGGGATTCTCCCACCACATCTACTTCACCTTCATCAGACTCCTGAACCATACAGGTATATTTCCCTTCCCCACCCATCTTCCCTGTTCTCTGAGCACTCTGGGTCAATCCAAGTTGCCTTGAAAAGTCTGCTACCACAGGGGGACGTACATTCTCCCGATGCCTTTCCCCGACAACTCCATCAGATCTGAGTCTCCTGAGGCATACAGCTTACTTTCACTTCCCCTACTCACTTTCCTTGCTGGCTGAGCCCTCTGTTCCAAACCAGGCTGCTCTGAGCAGGCTGCTATCACAGGGGAACTTCCATTCTTCCATCACCTATACTTCACCTTCACCAGACTCCTGAATTGTATAGGCAAGCTTTCCTTCACCCACTCATCTTCCCAGCTCTCTAAGCCCTCTGGCCTAACATGCCAAGCTGCCTTGAGCAATCTGCCATCTCAGGGGGAAATTCATTCTCTTGTCACCTCACCACCAACTTTCATAGGACCTGAGGTGCCTGAACCATACATAACTGTATGTATGGACCATACAGTCTGTGATGGTTTGTGTATGATTGACCCAGGGAGTGGCACTATTACAAGGTGTGGCCCTGTTAGAGTAGGTGTGTCACTGTGTGTGTGGGCTTTAAGACTCTCATTCTAGATTCCTGGAAGCCAGTGTTGTGCTAGCAGCCTTCAGATGAAGACGTAAAACTCTCAGCATCTTATCTGGATGCTACCATGTTCTTGGCTTGATTATAATGTACTGAACCAATGAACCTGTAAGCCATCCCAAATTAAATGCTGTTCTTATAAGAGTTACATAGGTCATAGTGTCTGTTCACAGCAGTAAAACTCCAAGACACAGACAAAGGATACAAATCAGAGGCCTGAGACACCAGGACCATAAAGGTTCACCCCACCCCAATACCTACTACAACAAGAACTTCCAGGGACCAGAACCATCTGGATGTGAAAGGCCTTTGAAAGAGTACAATGAACAAAAGCCAAGGCAATATGACACCTCCAAAGCATAGCTACCCCAATACAGCAAGCCATCCTAACACAACTTAAACACAAGAAAATGAACCTAAATCCAAACTTATAAAGATGATAGAAGTCTTTAAAGAGGAAATGAATAAATCCCTTAAAGAAATATAGTAGAGGACAGTAAAATGCATAGAGTTCTTTAATGACCCGACCCGCGGGTCTTTAGTTATTCGTGGGGGCGAGGAGAACCAAACCTGGAAGAGAAACGGGCGAGAGAAAAGAAGGACCCAAGCAAACGGTTGCTTGTCAAGAGCCGTGTATTTTAAGAAAGGCAAGCTTTTTATAACAAGCTCGGGTCAGGGGAGGGGGAAGGCAGGTGGGATAATGGAAAGGTACAGCTTCTTCTTGGCCTGTGCCCTAGAACATTTTGTGGTTAGGGGCTTTTCTCAGAAGTAGCTATCTCTTTGTGCATCAGCTTTCAGCAGGATGAGGCATAGTCAAGATATTCAACTGAATAGGATGTAGGTGGGTGACAAGGCTTCGGTTTCCAGGCGAGGGGGAAGGCCGGCAGGGGTCCCTGTTAGGGGTCGTGGTCTCTGACACTTTAAAGAGGAAACAAATTTCTTAAAGTCATACAGGAAAATACAATTAAACAGGTCAAGGAAATAAATGATACTGTTAGAGTGGAAAGAGAAACAATAAAGAAACACAAACTGAGGAAATCTTGGAGATAGAAAATCTAGAGAAGAGAAGACAAACTACATTTGCATGCATCACCAATAGAATACAGGAGATGGAAGAGAATCTCAGGTGTAGAAGATATAGTAGAAGGAATTGATACATCAGTCAAAGAAAATGTTAAAGCTAAAAAAATTCCTGGCACAAAACATCCAGGAAATCTGAGTTACTATGAAAAGATCTAATTTAAGAATAGAAGTAGAAGGTAAAGAGTCCAGCTCCAAGGCTTAGAAAATATTCTCAGCAAAATCATAGAAGAAAATTTTCCCAACCCAGAGAAAAAGATGCCTATAAACATATAAGAAGCTTAATTAGAGTGGACCAGAAAAGAAAATCCTCTGACCACATAATAATCAAAATACAAAATCTGAAGAATGAAGAAAGACTATTAAATGCAGAAAGACAGAAATGTTAGATAAATGTTAGAAAATGTTAGAAAAAAGTTTTGCAAGCAAATGGACCCAAGAAGCAAGCTGGAGTATCCATTTTAATATTTAATAAAATAGACTTTCAACCACATATAATTAAAAGAGACTGAGAAGAGTACTTCATACATATAAAAGGAAAATTCCATCAAGATTATTTCTCAATTCTGAGCATCTATGCCCCAAACAAAACGGCACCCACATTTATGAAAGAATCATTGCTAAAGCCTAAATTGCACATAGGACCCACACATTAATAGTAGGAGACATCAACACTCCACTCTCACCAACTGACAGAATATCCAGACAAAACCTAAACAGAGAAATAATGAAACTAACAAAATTAGACCTAACAGACATTCATAGAATATTTCACTCAAACAAAAAGAATATATCTTCTTCTTAGCACCTGATGGATCCTTCTCCAAAACTGGCCATGGTCACAAAGCATACCTAAACAGTTTAAAAATACATATGAAAGAACTAGAAAAAACTGAAGGTCAAGCACACTAGAGAGGAGTAAAAGGCAGGAAATAAACAAAATCAGGGCTGAGATCTGTCAGTTAGAAACAAAGATAACAGTACAAGGGATCAAAGAAATCTAGAGCTTGTTCTTTGAGAAAATCACCAAAATAGACAAATCTTAGCCAAGCTTACTAAGAGACAGAGAAATAGTATCCAAATAAAATAAGTAATGAAAAGAGACACATAACAATCCACACTGAGGAAATTCAAAGAATCATTAGGACTTAATTCAAATCCTGTATTCCACAAAATTAGAAAATCTTAATAAAATGTATAATTTTCTAGACAAAAAACACCAATGATAAATCAAGATCAGATAAACTATTTAATCAGCCCTATAACCCCTAAAGAAATAGAAGCAGTTATTAAAAGTCCACCTCCACCTCCCCAGAGAGAGGGGGAGGGAGAGAAAGAGGGAGAGA
>NW_021604705.1:4151033-4152619 GCF_004785775.1 Grammomys surdaster
AGAGAGAGAGAGGCAGAGAGACAGAGACAAAGAGAGGGTGGAGGGACAGAGGGAGGGAGGGAGGGAGACAGAGACAGAGACAAACACAGAGAGAGACAGAGGCAGACAGAGAGAGAGAAGACAAGCTCAGGGCCAGAAGTTTTTAGTGTAGAATTTTACCAGACTTTCAAAGAAGAGCTAATACCAATATTCCTCAAGCTATACCACAAAATATAAACAGAAGGAACAGTCCCCAACTCATTCTATGAGGTCACAATCACCCTGATACCTAAACCACACAAAGACTCAACAAAGAAAAAAATTTACACCAATTTCTCTTATGAACATTGATTCAAAGATACTGAATAAAATACTTGCAAACCAAATCCGGGAACACATCAAGGACATCATCCATCTCATCCATCAAGATATTAGGCTTCATCCCAAGGATGCAGGGATGGTTCAATATACAAACTCTATCAATGTAATCCACCATATAAACAAACTGATAGAAAAAAAATCACATAACTATCTCATTAGTGACTAAAAAAGCCTTTGATAAAATCCCACTCTCTCCCTATCATCTATTCAATATATTACTTGAAGTACGATATTGCTCTACCAGAGCAATAAGACAAAAGAAGTTCAAAGGGATACAAATTGAAAAAGAAAAATTCTAATTATTACTATTTGCAGATGACATGATAGTATATATAAGTGACCTCCAAAATTCTACTAGGTATCTCCTCCGGCTAATAAACAGCTTCAGCAAAGTTACATATAAAACTAACTCAAAGAAATAAGTAGTAACCCTTTATACAAATGATAAACTGGCAAAGAAAGAAATTAGGGAAATAACATCCTTTACAATAGCCACAAATACTATGAAATATCTTGGTGTAACTCTAACTAAGCAAGTGAAAGATCTGCATGACAAGAAATTCTACTCACTGAAGAAAGAAACTGATGAAAATATCAGTAGATGGAAAAATCTCCCATAATCTTGGATCTATAGGATTAACATAAAAATGGCCATCTTATCAAAAGCAATCTTCAGATTCAATGCAATCCTCATCAAAATTCTTACTCAATTCTTCACAGAGATACAAAGAGCATTTCTCAAATTTACCTGGAACAACTGATAACCCAGGATAGCAAAAATAATTTTCAACAATAAAGAGCTTTTGCGGGAATCACCATACCTGACCTCAAGCTGTACTAAAGAGCACTAGTGGTAAAAACCACATGGTATTGGTACGGAGACAGATACATTGATCAATGCAATAGATTTGAAGACCTAGGAATAAACCCACATACTTATGAACACTTGATTTCTGATAAAGAAGCCAAAATGATACAATGAACAATGAAGACATCTTCAAGAAATGGTGCTGGACTGACTGGATGTATACATGCAGAAGAATGAATATAGATTCATAATTATCATTCTGCATGAGACTCAAGTCCAAGTGGAGGATCAAGGACATTAACATGCAACCAGATATATCAAATCTCATAGAAGAAAATGTTGGGAGCCGCGGCAGGTGCTGGCAAAGTCCACCATCACTAGGTGGCGCTGTCAGCCATAATTCTTCCTAGTAAACAAA
>NW_021604705.1:4152629-4193883 GCF_004785775.1 Grammomys surdaster
CTTGTTTCTACGGAAGGATTCTGGTGTGTGTGTGTGTGTGTGTGTGTGTGTGTGTGTGTATGTTCGTGCCGGCGAGACACTACACGCGCGCGCCTCACAAGAAAAAATAGGAAATACCCTTTAACTCATTAGTACAGGAGACAACTTTCTGAATAGAACACAAATGGCTCATACTCTAAGACCAACAATTGATAAATGAGACCTCATGAAACTGAAAAGCCTCTTTAAGGCAAAGGACACTGTCAATAGGACACATTGGCAATCTACAAATTGGGAAAGTATCTTTACCAAACCTCCATCTGACAGGGGACTAATGTCTAAATTTATACAGGACTGAACAAATTAGGCACCAACAGCCCAAATATCCCAATCAAAAAATAGGGTACTGAACTTAACAATCTCAAGAGAGGATTTTCAAATGCAGAAAAAAAAACAACACTTAATGATTAACAAAATATTCAAAATGAAAATGCAAACCAAACAATCTCCAAGGTTCCATGTTACACCCATCAGAATGGCTAAGATAAAAAATACTCAAGAGACAGCACACACTACTGGCATGGATGAGGAGCAAGGAGAAAAATTCTTCATTGCTGGTGGGAGTGCAAATGTGTACAACCACTTTGAAAATCTATTTGGTGGTTGCTCAGAAAACTAGGAGTATTTCTACCTCAAGACCCAGCTATACAACTACTGGGTATATACCCCAAAAAGTTCCCCCACTCCCCAAAGATGCTTGCTCAACTATGTTTATAGCAGCTTTATTCATAATAGCCAGAAACTGGAAACAACTTGGATGTCCCTCAAGTGAAGAATGGATAAAAAAAAATGTGATACACATACACAATGGAATTCTATTGAGCTATTGAAAACAAAGACATCATGAATTTTGCAGGCAAATGGATGGAATATGCAAATATCATCCTGAGTTAGGTAATACAGGCCCAAAATAACACGTATAGTATATGCTCACTTATAAGTGGATACTAGCCACAAAATGCTTATTACACTCCACAGACACAAAGAATCTAAATGGGAAGGAAGGCCCAAGTGAGGAAGCTTGAATCTTAGTTAGAAAAGGGAATAAAATAGTTATAAAAGTCAGATGGAAGGAGGAAACTGGAAGGGAGCGTGGTTGAGGAGAGAATGGGGGGATCGGGATCAGGTCGTGGTGAAGGACAAGAGAGATGGATAGATGGCCATGTAAATGAATGGAAATTGCTACTGACAGGAGCAAGGACGTTGGGGCATCTCTTGGATGATACAGAGACCTCAGATAAGGTAGGAGCCCAAGGATCAATGGGGGTGACCTTAACTGTGACTCACTACACTGGGGATATGGAACCAGGAGAGGCCACCTTCTGTAGCTGAGCAGAAACCCCAATGGAACAATAAAGATATCACCCAACTGGCAAAGCTATCAACACAAAATTTATCCTGTGTACAAGAAATGCAGGCACAGGGGATGGAGCAGAGTCTGAGGGAATGGCAAACCAACAACCAGTCCAACTTGAGACCTATCCCACTTAGGTTGATACTCTGTTATGCCTGCTGACAGGAGCAAGTTGTCCTCTGAGAAGCTCCACTCAACAGCTGACTGAGACAGATACAGATACTCACAGCCAAAGAGTGGATAGGGTTTGGGGATTCTTATGGAAGAATAGGAGGTAGGATTATGGCCCTAAAGGAGAACAAACTCCACAAGAAGACCAACAGATTCAACTATCCTGACCCTTAGGTCACTCACAATAAGCCACCAACACAAGAGCATACTCTAGCTAGACCTAGAAGTCTTCACACATAACTAGTAGATGTGCAGGTTGGTCTTCCTTTGGGTCCAGAAAAACTGGAATGGGGGCTATCACAAGAGCTGTTGCTTGTAAGTGGAATATGCTCTTCTAGCTGGGCTGCCATATCATATCTGTCCTCAGTGGTAGAGGAAGCACCTAGCCTTGGAGACATGAAGTGCCAGGGTCCCAGGGTCCAGGAAGAAGTGGGGTGGGGTAGAGTAGGGAATACCCATGGGGACCACCAGCTTAGAGGAGAAGGGTATGAGGGGATGGGGAAAGGATTGTGGAGGGGGGCAGTGAGCAGGATGTAAAGTGAATAGTAGAAAAATAAAATAAAATTAAAATATTTTTAAAATAAAGAAAATTGTATAGAATACCTCAAAGTCACTTATTCTATGAATTATCACCATGAGATGGTAACCTCTAGTAACCTTCTACTGGAAAAAGAAACTTCTTTGATTTCATTCTTCTAAGCTGTTCTTAGTGCTACTAAACAGTTTGAGATATATTTTTTAAAGACAGATAATTTATCTTTTGTGGAATGGAAAAAAATGTCTAAATAAATATTTATATTGAATATTAAATTAGTGTCCAATTTTACCAATAGATATTGCTGTTATATATTTAAAATGTCTGTGTTTTAGAGTGTTATCAGTAATATTTTTATGTAATGATATTTGAAGAGATTTGTATATACCATACCATCAAAACTTTACTCTTCTAGTTACAAATTTCAGCTACTCATTTAAAAGTTGGAAAAAAATCTATGAACAGTGAAGTTTCTCTGGTTCAACACTAGATGGCAGCAAATACTTTAAGAATTGAACACATTCTCAACTTACAGAAATCTGAGTTTATTCACAAAAGTAAAATCAAAAACAAAAGTCACTCAGTGAATAAATATGCTTTGATTTTTTTTTTAACACACGTCTAGAATTTCCGAAATTTTTTATGACCATTTGCTGCTGGCTCAAATGACTCTTGATTTTTATGTAAGTTTCATACTAGCATAGTTCATGACCATCATTAAATTAAACTTACCTTCCAAAGTTAAGGAATATTGTATATAAACTTTGATATAAACAACGTAAAGTAATCTCTGATGAATTACTATGGTCTTTATGATAAATTCTCCAAAGAAAACCTAACTAGCGTAAACATTCACAGATTAGTAACTTTTTACACTGTGACTTACTTCCCCAGCCCTCTAGAGTAGCTAATTACAGAACAAGAGTCCAGGGGGATCGACAATAACTACCGGACAGCCTGAAGTAGACTCTTTCTGAAAATGTGTATCATAATAAAGTTAAAACCACCATCGAGTAAACCGTAAGTACTTGTCCCTTACATACAGTATCTGGAGACTGAAATTTTCTCATATTTTGTTAATTAATCTAAGATTTTAATAAATTATTTAATTTAGATATCTTAATGAAAAGTATCTTACCATTTCCTTATTATAAAAATATAGAGATTAAATTACCAACTAGATATCACAGGGACTAGAGCCTCATAAAAAATATTACTCCAAATAAACCATTTCTGAAATATTTCCAGTTTACTTGACTTTACATTATGACTCAACCTTTTGATTTTCAGCTATTTTGGGTGTTTAGAGAAATAAACATTGTGGTCAACATCTGAGTGTGTACAGTGAAATCTATATTAAAACATTATAAGTATTTATACCATACATGATGTGTGTCTCCAAGGTACTATCACTACTCTTTGCTCAACATCTGCAAAAGTCTAAACCATGATTTATTGTTTTCAAACCCCTTATTTTATTGTAAGGCTACATAACTAAAATGAACATAATGATATTGTGGCCAGGAAAAGAAAATAAAGATAAGTTCCCTATAGTAAACACAAGCCTTAAGTAGAAATATGAACTGGTTTCTACTACTAATACCAGTTTACACTGGTGGAGGTCCCTTAGATATTTCCATAATTGGTACCTCTCTTTGTAGAGTCAGTAATTTTCCTATGTTCCTTAAATAAAAGAGCAAATTAAAAAAATTACTTCTTTAACAAGAGTTTTCTAGTCAAAGGAATGAAAACTGCGTAATTACTTCCTGGTTTCCTAATGCACTCTCTGTGTAATCTACAATGTATATTAACATATTAAAGGATTCTGCTTTCAGAAACTGCTTGAAATTATTTTAACAAGATACACAATGAAGTTTAGTCACATTTTTAAGTAGAATATATTTCTAGAAACACACCTATCCTAGCACAAATTACAGACTTTCCCCGTTCTATGTAATTTTTTTGTGAATAGGTAACTCCATAATTATTTATGTAGTGTCATATGATTTTAATCCCTATATTTTGAAAATAGGCAATTGAAAAAAGTTTGAGGCCAATCTTGAGTACATAGTGAAATTAAGTCCTCAAAATAATATTAATTTTTAAATATTGCATATTTTAAACTACTTATATATACATATGTTTTAGTTATCCACTATATATGCTTAGTGTCTCATTTTCTTTGTTCTTTCTTTTATTTTTCACTCATTTTTGTTCCTTTCATTGTTTTTGAACAATTTCTTTTGTTTTGAGATAGGTTCTCACAATATAGTCTAGGCTGTCTTCAGCATCCTGAAGGCTGAGCTTAGAAGAGCATGTCACTCCTCTGAGCTCTGTTCCCTTTCTATGTGTTTTTCTCAATGTATAAATACACAACCAATAAATAAATAAAATATAAATCATGACTCCATCCTATATCAAGCTCATATGTATGTTTTATTATTTTAAATAACTGTGAAAGTTTACTGCAGGGACAGAAATATGTGAAATTAAAGGAAACCAGGAAGTATTCAGCTAGCCCTCAAAAATTCAGCTGTGTAATAAAACAAAGAATAAACAAGATTTTTCTATTTCAGAGAAATTATAATATACTCTGGCAATAAATCTATATCAACTCATACAGACTATACATGTCTTGACTTCATATTATTTAAACAAAACAACAAAGGGACATGAGATACTAAAATTTGAAATCAATTCACAGAAAAACTGTGTCATTTACCCATTGTTTATATTATATTTATTATAAAAACCTTGTTAGGCAAATTCCAATAAGCTTCTTTTTTTTTGATGTAACATTCAAATGGAAAGAAAAGCATAAAGGGATAATTATTCATGTAATTAAAGACAAGTGGTTGGTAATTTTATTTATGTGCATATTCTTTAAATTCTTAGGACACCAAAGGAAACATTTGTTCATTTTTGTGGCATTGGAGCTCTGAAATAAATGTACAACATGGCTCTTCATCTGCAGTGTCAGATGAGCTTAATGGACATTGAATTCCACCACTCTTCACAGTAAGTAGGAAAATTCTTTTTAGCCTGTAGCAAATTTTTGTTCTAAGTGTTCCCAAAGTGTTCCCGCAGCTCTGCAGATCACTGAGGCTCATATTCCTTCACAGGCACTGCAGGACTTCGTGTGATTGCTGTTTTAAAGTCTCTCAACAGTCGCACCAGATTTTATAGTCTGAAGTCAATGCTTCTTGGCATTGTAATTCCCTCACAGTGCCTCTGTACTTTTTATGTGTTTGTTTCCTACCAGTTTCAATTGCCAACATCCACACTCAGAGCTCATTTTTGAGATAGATTTAATGTTTAAGGTATTTTCTTGTGTTATGGTTAAATACCCTTTCTTCAACTAAACCTGAGATCCTAGGCTCTGTGTGGAAAAATGAGAAGGTGAACTCTCTGAAACTGATTTTCACTATAAAGCCAAGTCCCACATTTTAATTGAATAATTTCATTGGATTTCTTTTTAAAATATTTTGTTTCATCTATTATTTTTGGTGAAAGAAAAGGAGTTGGTCTTTAGACCTGTTGAAAAATTCAGTTTCATATAGTCTGTGAGTTGTATCCTGGGTACTCCAAGCTTTTGTTCTAATATCCACTTATCAGTGAGTACACGCTGTATGTGACTGGGTTGCCTCACTCACTATGATATTTTCTAGCTCCATCCATTTGCCTTTGAAATTCATGAAGTCATTCTTTTTAATAGTAGTACTCCATTGTGTAAATGTACCACATTTTCTTTATTCATTCATCGTTGAGGGACATCTGGGTTCTTTCCAGCTTCTGGCTATTATAAATAAGGCTGCTATGAACATAGTGGAGCATATGTCCTTGTTATATGTTGAAACATCTTTCGGGTATATGCAGAGAAGTGGTATAGCTGAGTCTTCAGGTAATACTATTTCCAATTTTCTGAGGAACTGCCTGACTGATTTCCAGAGTGGTTGTACCAGCTTTCAAACCCACCAACAATGGAGGAGTGTTCCTCTTTCTCCACGTCCTTGCCAGCATCTGCTGTCACCTGAAATTTTTACCTTAGCCATTCTGACTGGTGTGAGGTGGAATCTCAGGGTTGATTTGATTTGCATTTCCCTGATGACTAAGAGGAGAGCACTTTGGTCCTGTGAAGGCTTCATGCCCCAGTATAGGGGAATGTCAGGGCAGTGATGGAACTTGGAGGGTGGTAGTGAGCACCTTAATAGAAGCAGGGGGAGAGGGAATTGCATGGGGGTTTGCAGAGGGAAACCAGGAAAGGGGATAATATTTGAAATGTAAATAAATAAAAATCACCCCACCAAAAGGATGTTGAACATTTCTTTAGGTGATTCTTGTCCATTCAAGATTCCTAAGTTGAGAATTTTTGAATAGCTCTGTGCTCCATTTTAAAAAGAGTTATTTGGTTCTCTGCAGTCTAACCTTTGGAGTTCTTTGAATATATTGGATATTAGCCCTCTATAGTATGTAGGGTTGGTAAAGCTTTTTCTTCAATCCATAGGTTGACTGTCAACTGTCCTGTTGACAGTGTCCTTTGCCTTACAGAAACTTTTCAATTTTATGATATCCCATTTGTCTATAGTTGACCTAAGATCCTGACCCATTAGTGTTCTGTTCAGGAAATTTTCCCTTATGCCTATGTGTTCCAGGTTCTTTTCCACTTTGGCTTCTTTAGATTCAATGTATCTGGTTTTATGTGGAGATGCTTGAAGTGAAGCTCATGAAGAAGGAAGATCAAAGTGTGGATGCTTCACTCCTACTTAGAAGGGGGAGCAAAATGATCACAAGAAGTAGAGGGAGGAAGGAACCTAGGAGGGAGAGGGAGGGGGAGGGAAAAAGGGGGCATAAATAGGTTTGGGAGGAGACAGGGGAGTGTAATGACCCATTCTGCTGCACATTTGGGGCCCACTTTGTCTCGACCTGAGCTGCTGCTCGGGTCCACGGGTCAGGGTTGAGCAAGAGAGAGTGGGGATGGAGGGGCAAGAGACTGGAAGAATGGAGACAAGACAGAGGGTCTGATCAAGTCTCCTCTTTTGAAAGGAAATCCTGGGTATTTATACACTTTACCACGTGCCTTGCCCTTGTGGATAAGCAGGGGAACACAGCTGAAGGCACTTTGCCATGTGCCTTGCAGTGTGGATACCATGTGTTCCTTGCAGTGTGGGTACCACATGCACCTTGCAGCTGGGGGCACTAGGCAGCAAAACAAGATATATGAGAAAAACAAGATGTTTATCAGAGTGTGCTCAGCTGTTATGGGCTGTAGAAAACAAGTCTCTTGTCAGAGTATATGGCTCAAGATGGCTGCAAAGATGATAGTCACTTTCAGCTAGGAGTTGGCTCCCAACAGGGAAGGAGTACAGAATGTCAGGAACTTGAACAGAGGTGTGTGTGTGTAGCAGTAGGAGATGGGGAACTGGGAAGAGCCACTAGAAAGTCCCAGATGCCAGGAAAGCAAAAGGTTCCCAGGACCTAACAGGGATGACATTAGGTGAAATACCCAACAAATGGGAGTGAGAACCTCTACAGACTATATCCAGAGGTTAGACACAGCCTCCGTCTGAGGGATGGGGTCACCCACCCATCTCAAAAATATTAACACCAAATTGTTTTTGTCTACAGAATTGCAGAGACAAAGAGTGGAGCACAGACTGAAGAAAAGGCCATTCAGAGATTGCCCCACCTAGGGATCAATCCCATTTGCAATCACAAAACCTAGACACTATTGCTGATGCCAAGAAGCACTTTCCGACAGGAGCCTGGCATGGCTGTGCCCTGAGAGGCTCTCTCAGAGCCTGACCAATACAGATGCAAGTGCTCACAGCCAACCATCAGACTGAACATGGGGACCCCAATGGAAGAGTTAGGGGAAGGACTGAAGAAACTGAAGGGGTTTGCAACCCCATAGGATGAAGAACAAGATCAACTAACCAGACCCCTCAGAACTCCCAGTGACTAAACTAATAACCATAGAGTACACATGGAGAGACAGAGAGACGCATGGCTCCAGCTGCTTATTAGCAGAGGATTCCTTATCGGGGATCAACAGGAGGGGAGGTCCTCAGTCCTGTGGTGACTCTATACATCAATGCTATGGGAATGCTCTGGTAGTGAGGTGGGAGTGGGTATATGGATAGGAGAGCTCCCTCATAAAAGCAGGGGCAAGGGGAAATGGGATAGGAGATTTGTGGAGGGGAAAGTGGGAAGGAGTATGGCATTTGAAATGTAAATAAATAAAGTAACCTATTGAAAACAGGAAAATTAAACTTTATGAATTTTCTCTATCCCTTGGTAGATATGCTTTTAACTTTTCGATTATGTTCTGATCACATTGCCCTTGTAACACATTGTCAAAGACATATGCATCAGCCTGTGAAAACAGATACTGGTTAAATGTGTCTCTGTTCTTCCCAAGTTCTTGAGGGTGATAATTGTAACAAGATTTTGAAGCTGTGATCTTAAAATCACAAAAGTTCTACCCACTAGTACAGATTATTTAGTCATAAACCACCCACTCAAAACCTCACTGTTTCCATTTTTCTAATTGTTAAATAAAGTAACACTATGTTTGGTGAATGTAACACAATAAATTATTTCTATTTCATATTCTAGTACAAGTAAGGAAAATTAATGGGACTATTTTTCAAAGTTCTGTTTGAATTTGAATCCCATCTAACATTTCTTTACTAATAGAAATATGCTTTCTCTAGCCTCAGTGTCAGTACAGTGTAATAGGAGAGAAATAGAGGGAGGGAATTAAATAAAAGGAAGATGATGTATAGGTAGGTGATAGATGATAGATAGATAGATAGATAGATAGATAGATAGATAGATAGATAGATGATAGATGGATAGATATGAGTGAAAGGAAGGAAGAAAGAAAGGAAGAAGGAAAGAAGAAAGAGAGAGAGAGAGAGAGAGAGAGAGAGAGAGAGAGAGAGAGAGAGAGAAAGGAAGATATACAATACATAGGAGGTGTCTAATGTGGATTTACTCTACACAGATTTAACATCATTGTTCACAGGTAATGAGACACCACTATAGAGCCTCCATACATGGAACAGAGACGTCTACAAGCCAAGGAAAGTAAAATAACCAGCTGTCACCAGGATGTGGGAGACCAGCATGGAGCATATTATCCCTCTTAGCTACCAAAAGGAATCAACATATTGTCTGACATATTGACTTCAGACTTCTGACCTCCATAACTCATTAAGTTGAAAGGATATAACTTTGCATTTTTGCATAGCCAGGCTTGCACTCTGTTGAACAGTATCTGGAACATTTTTCTTAAAGAAGGATGTTGTCATACTGACAACATACTGAAGGATGTTGACATTCTGCATAAATATTATCTTCAAATTTAAGAAGGCATCATGCATGATACGAATATTTCCAAATAAGCATTAAAATATTATTTTGGAAAAAGGTTTCATTAGAAAATGTTATAGTTGACTCTGTGTGTGTGTGTGTGTGTGTGTGTGTGTGTGTGTGTGTGTGAGAGAGAGAGAGAGAGAGAGAGAGAGACAGAGACAGAGACAGAGACACAGAGAGATGGAGGGAGGAAGGGAGGGAGGGAGGGAGGAAGGGAGAGAGAGAGAGAGAGAGAGAGAGAGAGAGAGAGAGAGAGAGTTAGTTTATCTTGGACAGTTTTACAGAGATTGGTTGTAGATGATGACAGAACAGACCAAAGAATGAAGAGGAGGAAGATTTAAAAAAAAAGTATTGCCAGAGTTAGTTTGAGGCCAAGCAAGAACAACTCAGTCAGAATCCAAGTGAAGCCAATTTGAATCAGTCATGTTGGAAAGAAGTTTTGAGCCAGAACAGGTGAGGTGAACCAGCCATTTAGAGTTAAGAATGATCTAGAAACAGTGAGCTAATTCAGCAGTAAGCCTCTGAGATGAAAATTACATCTAGTGAATAAAAGTTACTTTTACAACCTACTATTTTATAAGCTTAGTAAATACATATTTTTGGTCATATAAAACAATCCAATTAAAGTTAGCTTACACCAGAGATAATGCTTCTCTTAGAAGGCATAGGTCAGCAAATAGGCCAGTGTTAGCTGAATAGATGTTCAAAGGTATCCTACATGTCTACCAAGTAAATTGCTGTTGCCCATCAGAATATGACTATCCTACTGTTGAAGATAGCATAGGCTTTGGTCATAGGACATGGAGAAATCAAGTTGGTGATGATCAAGTAAGAGTAAACACATGCCTGGTACTGTATCTTTGTCCCAAAACCCATGGTTGGAGAGTCCTTGGGACTCAGGAATGAATCTATTACCACTTTTTTGCTAAATGGACACAGTATTGTAATTCTTTCTAAATCAATATCTCTCCACACATAGATTGGTTCATCTCTTGGACCTTATCAGAAAAATTAATTTGTGCAGTGTGAGTGGTAAGTACAGAAACTCAAATATGTCAGAATGCAGGGAATAACTGCCAGTGGTGTGCTTAACCACAGGTAGGCATCTATATCATATCTTCTCTCAACTGGGTTTGCAGACCACCATGGAAGGGATCAGAAATATTTTAAAATATTGAAATTGGGGAAGACATGGGCCAAACAGTATCTTCTGGACATGCCAAGACCATTGCTTTCTGTAACTACAGTGCCTGTGGTTAACTATGCAAGGTCATCAATCACCCTTCAGTGTGGTGTAGAAAGATACCATGATCTCTCAAACCAACCTAAAGATTTATTTACAGCTGATAGCTAACAGAGGATGAATAAACATTTTTCTTCAAGAGCGTAACCCCTGAGAGATAGGCCATTTTCCACTGGATGGTCTCACAAAATAGATTTGATTTTTGAGAGAAAAAAATAAGGAGTTGGGAAGTGGCAAAGGAGCAGACATTGGATCTCAGATTCATATGTGTGTGGGGAGGGAAGATCAAAATATATTGGATGCATGTGCAAAATTCTCCAAGAGTTAATAAAAACATTATATATATTTCATATGTGCAAGAATAAGTAAAGTAGATGATCACTATCAGTTTTCAACTGACACACAGAAAGAATACTGAAACTTGAACACAAAATTTGTATTTACCTTCTTCTTAAGTTTTTACATGTATTTCACTAAGAAGGATAGTAAAATATTGTATGTATATTTCTTTCTGTCTTTCTGTCTCTTTCTTCCTCTATGTTTGTGGCATATGTAAACAAAGAAAACGAATAAGAAAATGTCTGAGTAGACATGTTTAATATAAAGATAGAAGTTGTTTATGACAAAATCAGTTATCATTAATGTGAAATTATGGTATAAATTTCTCACGAAAATAAAAAAGGAAGTTATACATCCTTAGAAACACATGCCAATGTAAATCAATTATGTAAACAAAAAGTTGGAGACTGAGAATCTGGGAAAGTCTTTAACCTCCTGACTCATATACTCAGAATAGAAAACTGGAAAAATACATAGGGAACCCTGAAGTACAGAAATTTCCACATAATAGAAATAGTACAAATTTGCATTTGAATGGGAACAGGAAACTAGATAGGTGATTGAGACAATGAAGACATTAAAAATTCCATCCATATTGTGAGATGAAAATTACCATTGTCTAATACAAAAGATATGTTAGATGCAATTCCCAGCAGATGAGACACTGCAGAGTTTAGTAATAAAAAATCATTAAGGATATTACTTATTTAAAAGATTTGTTTAAATTTTTATTTGTTTATTTACTTTTACATGCATTATTTGAGACCAGTGACATTGGTAACTGAACTTGAGACTTCTACAAGAGAAGAAAGCACTGTAAACAATTAAATATCCCAAGCTACCTTCTGATCAATGTATTTCATTTTAAATCAAAGGATAAAACAATTGAAAATATATTAATACAGTATTACGAATGAAGGGACACAACTTACTCAAGCCTAGTACATGTAAAATTAGAGAAGATCAAATGAAGGATGTTTTCTAAAATAATACTCTTAGGTGCTCCAAAGTTGATATAAAATGTGAATTCAGAGGCCCGGGAAGAAAAATTTACCTCAAACACACACCACATCAAACAAACAAAGGATTATGCCAAGTTAAATAATAAAGGGTTTTTAAATAAAATTCTAAGACTGTAAAGTAGGTGCTGTGGGAAGTATTTTCTTTGGAAAAATAAGGATGACACAGAGAGCTTCTCCAGAGAGCATGAAATCTACTAGCTAATGAAATAAATGCCTTACAATTGCAGCAATGATATAGTAGAAAATGGTAGACAAATGCAAAACAGGACCAACCAAATTAAAGTATCATACTGCAGAACACAAAACAATAACAAGTACACATTTTAAGCATATGGTTATAAAATACCTATTGAGCAACCGGTAGTTGACCTGGATATGTATATGTACAGTACAAAACAAGGAAGACCACAGGGCTGGTGGCTCCTAGAAAACCTGACAGACCACGGTGCATAGTAACATACAAAGTCAGAGAACTGTTTCAAGTAAAAGCAGTGACATGAATTGAGTTGGCTCAATACATGCATACAAAAGTGCACACATAAGAACAGTAGCATATATTTCCTGGCAGCAGAAGTCAGTGTGCAGGGTGACAGATTCCTTGACTGTCGGCTGGTATGTGATCGACAGTTGAGGGGTAGAAGTGGAACAAGGTATTCACTATAAAGCCAGCTTCAGAGAGGAGAACAGAAATCTCTTAATGGCAATAAAGCACACAAAAATTTAAAGAAAAGAAAACAAAAACAGTATCTGGCATATGAAAACATTTCCTAAAGTACTGATGGGGTAAGGCAAAAGAAAACAAAGCGATTTTAAGTTCATCAATGTCAGTTACAGCTTTAATAAGGCTTTTAGTCCCAACAATGAATGGTTTTAATTCCATGACAGCTAGGGCTATACAGAAAAAGTCTGTCTTACAAATTTTAAATAAATAAATAAATAAATAAATAAATAAATAAATAAGAGTTAAAGTAAAACAATTACATCAACCCCTTCTTAAACATAAATAAAATTAAATTCAGACTATTACTGCTGTAATTAAGGGAGAAAACAGACCTTCACTGCAATGAGATTTCTCCCTATTTGGAATTACTATCATCCTTTCCTACACTCTGCTTCCATAAAGTCTCTAAATTGCAATGACTAAACATTGAAACACTGAAAATATTTTGTTCCTATGAACCAGTGATTTACCTCAGTGTTACAGATGCTTCAAGTACAAGTTGGAACTACTCTTCAGGGGAGTCAGGAATTCCTCATACATTTTAGAAGTAGAAAGGAATTGTTGAAAATTACTTTAAAGTTTAAAAACATACTTGACTATATTTTCACTTTTGCCTTAGAACTACTTATACATTTTGATACTATAGTTTATTTTCAAGTTTAATGGCACTCTGTCAGAAGATTATGCAAATTACCACACTTTACATACTGTTAAGCCTGCTTTGAGGATGGTAACTTGATCTTCAAACCTGTGTCTCAATGAGTTTGATGAATTGAAATCTTGTAATTTAAAGATTATGAAAGCTTATAGAGTAAGGGTGTCTTGTTATCAGGGGCTCCTTCAAAACCCAAGTCTTCTAAAGTTTAACTGCAAATGGATTTAATTTCATTGGCAAAATGCCCAATGCAGCATTTGATGGGAAAACTAGGAAACATGTTCTAAGATCTTTCTTTCTTTCTTTCTTTCTTTCTTTCTTTCTTTCTTTCTTTCTTTTTGTTGTTGTTAACACAATCATTTAATCACATAGTGCAAGGTAGTCACTCAGCCATGAGACATTATTTTTTCCATTCTTATTTATTCTTCTTTAAGGAGTGCTTTGCACTGTTGCCTCTGAACTGAATTTCTGTTTGATGTGGTGATCCTAAGCAAACAGGAGTCTTCAGGGAGAATTTTGTGGAGTTAATATTTCCTGAGGTACTTTTGATCTGATCCTCCATTAAGTTCAACATTAAAAAAAAAAAAGAAAAACAAAACAAGAATGTATTTTTCAGTAAAGTCTCAACATGAAATGTGGGTCTGTACTTTACATGAGCCTTAGAAGAGGTTTCCGGCATCTGCAGCTTGAAGATTAGACAGTAGTTATATAAAAGCTATTTACTCAGGCTTTCTAACTTTATGGAAATTTCCACCAGTTTGGTAACCATGAGGACTCAGCTAAGAAAATGAGCATTGATTACAGCAAATTTATGACTAAGAAGACCATGAACCCCAGTCCTGAGCACCCCTTGCTGCTTGACAGAACAAAACAGTAAGCAAGTATCTTCCAACAGACTTCACATTCACCTCATCTATCCACTCCATCTGGCAGAGCGAAGACTGGCCCGAAAAATGGAATAACAGAAAATACAGAAGCTGCCTTTTCTCTGTGCATCAGATGGTAATAGTGTTTTTCTGCACGTGCTGTCACCTTGGAAAAAGTTATTTTGGAAACAAAGGAAGTCAGGGCCACCATGTACTTTTCTCAACTCCACTTTAAACACTTTGTGATTCTCCTTTGTATTCTAAAAGTTTTCTAAATCTTTGTTTTTGCATTTATATGATGATATTTCTGTGGACAAGATTTTTTTCAACAAAACCAGTTATAGCATGTCTTACCTCATTTTGTGACTTTTACTTCAAGTCACTCTTGAATTAACTCTGTCTCTTTTTTTTGTGCTGTTCCCAATGTTGTCTCTGAATCAACCTTCTATTTCAGCATTAGAAGTACATATGCACCCTGTACTTAACTCCTCATTTGTAACACAATAACTGCTGAGTGGTTCCAGGTTATCTCATTTGATACCTGCACAATCTTTATTTGCTGATAATCCTAAAGTAATGCAGGGTTTCTTCCAGGTATATATAAGCCATATTAAGTTTCTGTGATTCAATTACATAAAGATCCAGATGTTAAATTTCCATTACTGATTATAGTAACCCAATTGGTGTTAAATTGGTCTCCCCACATTTCATCACTGTTGTGGTTTTGTGCATTGTTATATTTATTTGAAATTCTTTTGTGTGAGGAAAAATGCAAGCAATTTTCCTGAGATTACAGTTTACATTTTGCTACTATACAACTTATTTTTAATTACACATTCATTTGAGACCTTTGATTTTAAATAAAGATTCACATGAAAATTCTCCTGCCACTAGGCAGTTGTAGAGGCATAGTGAAAACTTTCAGAACGGAAAACAGCAGTGGCCACGCTGGGTTCCTTGATAGCTAATAGAGAAATATTTATCATAGTTGTAACATCTACACATTTTCTACACTACCCAAAACATTACAGAGCCTCTTGGTATATGGACTATGATTTTGATCTGTCAGAGCTGATAACACATAATCCAGAAAATTAGATATTTTGTCTCAAAACTGAAGTAAAAGGCCAGGCTGACCGCAGTTAGTGGCCCATCCTGTGGGGATTCCTTGAGATATGAACAAAAGTCCATGTGTCGATGAATCCTTGTGTTCTCAATGTACTTTGGGGTAAATGGTCAGTTTATGTTTTCTCTAGAAAGAATAGTTCAATAATCTAAAAATGCCCAATGAGTTGGCAAAGTTTCAAAGTTTATATAGTGCAAATGTGCAGCATACAATGAAACTGAGTATCTCGTCAGAGTGATAATGGTATCTCTATTTTTTCTATAAGTTTTGGTAGTAGGAAAATCCTGAAAGAAAAGAAATAAGTTACATTATTTGATAGATCAGAATAAACTCAGCATGTATTGAGTATTATATTTCTTGCAGTAAGGAATGAATGGAGAACCATATAAAATTCCAAGTTCAGTTACTCAAAAATGATGTTAGATAGACTTAATATATCTCAGGCTTCTACTGGGACAAAGCAAGATCCAAGAGTCTTCCACAGACTAGTCTCTAGAAAATTAACCTTATATCTAGGTCCTTAACTTTAATGGACTTCACTAAACTATATAACAAAAGTTGCAAGATTAAGATTTTTGAAGTTAGAAGATAGGCATTAAATATCATATTGTGTCTTGAAAAGCAAAGAATAAAATTAAGTGCATGCAAAAAGAAGATATCAGGATTATAGCCCTGCATGTATGATACTTAAAGCATTTTGGACAATATCTTTTATATAACTAACCCCAGAAAGTTCTTAGTTCTACAGAGAAAATCGAAGCTTATTCCAGTTTCACTTTTATATTTTTATTTCATTATTGTTGCATTTTATTTTTTTATTCTGTCAGCTTGATTTTCTATGTTTTTAACATTCTTACATGAGAACTTCTTAGTTGTTAATTATTAGCCATTTAAGGTTAATATTTTCTAACTGTTGAATAATTATCTATATTATAATTTTAATACAGAAAACTCTGAGATTTGCAGGAATTATAGGTTAAATATTTTTACTCAGTTAATGTGATTTTAAAATATTGTTATTTTTCAAACTAATAGATTCTTCTTTTAATTAAAGAATACTGTTATTTATTTGAATGTCCTTTGAAACTTATTGGAATTTTTCTCCCACACTAGTTCACATTTCATATTGATGTTGTATATAAGCATTTTGAAATAAGTATCACCAGCTTCGAGGTATTTTTGCATTTCAGACCTATCTATTTTCTCATTTAAATCTTCATTTTCTTCTCCTCTGAGCACTATTCATCAAGCTCATGATGAGCTCTGTTTTGCTTAAGACTGATGATGTAATAAAAACCAGTATAGGCTAAAAATAATTTTAAAAATCTAAAAGACGCAAAGCAGTTATAGCTGCAGACACAGAGGAGGTGAGTGGCCAGAGGCAGTGCAAGTGGACAGTCTCAGACTATGAATGTATAATATATCTTCTGGGTTTTAAAAATTACATTCAAGTATTAATTAATTATTTGTTTGCTTGCTTGTTTTTGAGTAGATGTTTGTGTGCCAAGGTGCCTGTGTGGATGCCACAGGACAACCTGGGGGACTCAGTTCTCCCCTTTCTCCATATTTGTCCTAGGAATAAACTCATGTCATAAGGCTGCTTACAAGTACTGTTACATGCAGATACAGTTCTGAATTGAATCTGAAGTTTTCAGTAATAAGTAATTGAAAATCAGCAACTACCTGAGGCAAATATTTTTTTGAGCAAATTGTTTGCAATCACTGACTTGGTTTGTGCAGATATGCTTGAAGTTATATCTGCAAAAAACAAACAAACAAACAAACAAAAAAACTTGTCCATATTAGTTTTATCTGGTGAAAGACTGTTTCAGTATACTGCTGGTGAAAAAAATACTGTGAAATGAAAGTTACTAAATCATTTACTAGTCATGTAATTTATACAGCCATACATGTAACAGTCTGTCTATGACTACACACATTTATATAACTATATGAAAAAACAAGTTGGCAGTCAGAATATGGTAGTAAGAAATACATAAAAATAAAGAGTAACCATAGGCCAAATTTCAAAATTTAAAGAAAAACATATATTTGACATTGGATTATATTAATATATAATAACATACTGATTTGTATTTCTCAGGATATTTTCATCCACCTAGTATTATAACACAGCTCATCTATACAACTGAAAGTCTAAAACTCTCCAGATACTGAAAATAATTGAAATGCTCCAAGTACACACATGAAGTGGAGAGAACAGGAGTAAGAAAGGATCTGCAAAGGATCTGTCCTCTATAAGTGAGGGACACATAGGCGAATAAGTCCCATTTATCCACACTGTTCTTGAGTCACTGATCAAAGTTCAACAATTAGTTGTCACGTTTCACTCTCCAAAAGGCAAAAAAGAAAGTAAATGGAAACCAAATGGCACAAAACTAGAAAATGTAGAAATATGGAAATGAAAGTGAGAGATGGGGGAAGGAAAAGTTGGTAAAGGAACAATGAGTTTGACAGGAAGAAGGAACAGAACAAAGAACAGAAAAACAGAATATGTGGTCATGTTTGACAAATATCATACATATACAATTAGAAAGAATTAAAAAGTATATGTGTGTTTCAGAATGTGTGGAAAGTGGGATTTGAAGAGATACTAGTGTTATATACACACACACATACACAAAAATACTAATTTTATTGTTATTTGTTACCTAGTTTTTTCATAACGATAATATTTGCTCTAGTGTAATTTTAACAATTAACACTTTTAGAAACTTGAAAGAATGAGGATGTTAAAAATATATTGCTAAAAATGAAAAATAAGAATGTGTAAGATAAATCTCAGCCAAGTTCACAAGCTCAGAAACGGGTCCGTTTTCTGAGCTTCCTCTTCAATCACATGGAAAAGATTTGCTAAATTATTAATACTATTCATCCTCCTACAAGTATATCAGGCTACGGTCTCCCTGGGATATAAACGCACGTTTATAAAAATTAGACTTGTGTGATATGCATTCTTAATTGCACTGTGCTATAGTAAGTGAATAAAAAGTTACCTTTTCCCTCAAGTTAGGTTTCCACTAGTGATCAACATGTACATTCTTGACATGCGTCAGCTCATGTGTGAGGTCGACTACTTCGAGAAGGCCGTTTGATGAAATGCGCTGCCGAGAGACGGCCTCTTCACTGTTCCGCATTTTCATGGAGACTACATCTAGCTCCACGCGTTTAACAGAGATCACAGCCAGCTCATCACTTTTCCTTCCAGGGTCTTACCTGTCCCTTAAAGAGCTCTGACACGCTGACAAATCTGCACCAGAAACCATTCATAATCTGAAGACGGTAACCCTGCAAGTGTATATTTTGTGGATAGTGGCTGCCTCTTAATAAAATGCAGCGTATTTCGCTTTAGGAGAGATGAAGATTCTGGGGCCTGTGGGGATTGGCCACAATTTTTTGCTCTAATTATTTCTCTCCTTCCTTCAAACATAATTAGATGATGATTTGTTCGAACATGTATTTGTTGACGTCATAGTACTCTATGGAAGTATTTTAATAATTAAGTTTCACTAACATAGTGATTATTTTATAAAAATTAAACAGGATCTCCTACTGAGATGTTTTGCATACCCTAAAATTTTCACACTTTGCCAGATCATGCTGAATTTTTACATTAGCCATTATTTAGCTAGCATAGTTTCTGAAAATAAAATCTCATCTCTCTCTCCTCCACTTCCTCTTCCTTCTCCTTCTTCTCCTTGTGACCATTCCAGTCCTCACGTATCATTTATATTTAGCCTCATTTTTAAAAAGGACAAAATTCCTAGATACTCATTAAATAATCTAGATAGAGGCATTTTAACAAAAATTACCATTACTGATCACTTATTCATTCTTAAAGCTTATTATACATTTTAAAAGTATGCTGGGCAAATTTACTTCATGGATACTAAAAACTAGAACAGAGGCAGAGCCATTGGATGAAGAAATACAGACATGATTATGTTTTCCTTTGTGGTAAGGGCTACTATACCTCTTTAGCATAGTAAGAGCTGCATGCTTCAAACATGGGTGAGACAACATGGACCCAAGTCCAAGCAGTCTGAGGCTAGGGAATGGTTGAGGAAACCTTATGGTGGACCTTACCTGCATGGCATGGGATGGCATACTAGTTTAATGAATAGGAGAATGAGAAAGAAAGAGAGAGAGAGAGAGAGAGAGAGAGAGAGAGAGAGAGAGAGAGAGAGAGAGAGAGATTCACCTGTAACCAAAAGACCGATATGAGTGTGTCCTGGGTTTTCAACTTTCCATGTGGACATAATTTTGTTTAATTCTTTTACCAGACCTTGCTTCAAGTTTATGTGTAAAAAAAACAGCATAGCAGATAGACACCTCCTCTATGGGCCTTCCCAGAGACCAGGCCACCTTTGAGAGCCGGAGCTAGAGCTGAAGCAGAGGCCTGAGCTGGAGCTGAGATCTCTGCCTTGGTGTGATCCTTAGGCTTTGGTTGTCAGAGCCTACAATCCTTTGCCATTTAGCTTCTGATCTGCTTCCCAAGCTATAAGTAAGCGAAAGAAACAAGGCTTCCAACTTTTTCTCTGGCAGTTTTGGTTTAAACCGACTTAGGCTTGACAAGAGCCTTAACAGCCTCTCCACATCCCTGAATCCTTTGCCTGCATCTCCAACAGGCCTTTCTTGTGCTTCTTAGCAAAGTACATGTTCCTCAGGAACTTGAGGACAGCCTTTTTAAGAGATTTGTAACTTTGTGACTTGGGGTTTTCAGTGCCATTTCTATGTCATTGCAGGACTGGTTGTGTGTCCTGTGGTTCTTGGACCTGACTATGTCTGCACAGCAATCTGCAGCTCCCAAAGTGCCTAGGACTGGAAGAGAAAGACAAAGACCTGCAGTGCCAATTTTTAAGAGGTACATTGCTTTTTAAGAGGTAGAAGATGCTCTCACATTGGCACACCTGAGTGAGGTGATAAAACTACCAACAGGTCATGAGGACACTGTAAGCACAGACAACGGTATCTGCCCAGGTCGCCTGAAGGTAAACGCATCCATATCTGTATCAAGCAGGGGATTCCGTAGAAATTATTAACAACAAGCTGATGCCAGTTGTTATTAGAAAGTGTTAAAGCCTGTGCGACAGTTTACAGAGCATATAAATACTAGAATAGCATAGATGAACATGATTTTGTGTATCCTGAGGTGGGCAATTATTCCTCTAAAGTATGTGGTATGCATTTCTCTCTTGCATGTAAGTTCACTTTCGGTGGTATTATTTGTCTAGTCTAGATCCTCTTTAAGCAGTCTTCTATGCACAAAGAAAATGCAAAAATAGCCTAAGTGTTAACCCAGAACCTATCATAATCAGAGACCCAGCTCCACTGGCAGGCACAGCAGGTGAGAACATGCATTTTTCTTCTGTAGCCTGATCCAAGGCAATATTCAAGCTAAATCTGGAGAGACTACTAGGTACCAGCAGCTCACTAGGATGATGAGGCGACATGGGACTTGGAATATGACTGCAGATTATACAGGATTAGATATGGTGGTGCCTCCCACTCAGGTCACTGTACCCAAAGTTGTTCTAAACAAAAGTACTCATTTAACTTGTGGGATCTTTCCATGCTGTGTTTGACCTTGCTAATGTTTCTTTTAAGAATAGTCTCTTAGCCATTGAGGACATTAAGGGTTTTTAGAGCTCACAGAAGGACTTTCAACATTTCTCTCTTCATCCTGTAAAAGAGGTTTCATTATGTGATGATAAACTTCAAGTGCCGTATGGGTCTGAAAGAACATCTGGAATTACAGTTAAAGCCAGCGATCAGCAGTTTGAATAACAGCAACTTGAATAAGTGAGAAACCCACTCCCAGCAGACACATTGTTCACTAAAAATCCCAATGCCATTGATAGCTACCTTCCTGCAAGTTATATCAGGGAAAAATCTAAAATTCCCAGAAGCCATATGATCTATTGCTATGGGACTGAGCTAGGTGCTTCCTCCATGATGGCTGGCATTCATAATAACAGAAAACTTTGGGGACAACTGGAAAAGTATTGTCACCAGCAATTCTCCTACTATATAGACATTTCAGGCATAGTCTAACTACTTATGTAACAGAAGAATGGCCATCATAATCAACTATTTTCAGATTAAATTCATAGCCAGACATATAGAAGAAAATCATACTGTAAGCCAAGGTAATGCTAGTGCTTGGGGTACGTGGATCATAGGCCTCCAATATGAAGCAGTGCCTATTGTTTTCTTAAATAGATATGAAGTGCCTGTCTAACTGCCTTCTAAAACTTTGTATCTGCAACTATAAGGTTAATGCTACTGTTATCTTCTTTAGTCCTTCACTGAGGGAGATTCTTTCTGCAACGGGTTGTATACAACAGAGAATTATAATTCATCAAGCTCCTAATAATATGTGTCTATTCTATGTTATAGTGATCCAATATTTGCATATAATTAGAGGAAAGTAATCAGATATTTATATTACTCCATCAAGGCTCTTTGAACATATTAAGAGGGACTGCTAAAAAAAAAATTGAGAACAGTGGTTCTCAACCTGTGGGTCGAGACCCCTTCAGAGGTCCTATATCAGATATCCTGAATATCAGATATTTACATTGTGATTCATAACAAGAGAAAATTACAGTTCTGAAGTAACAGCAAAATAATTCTATGGTTGGGGGTCTTCAAAATGTGGCAGACTGAGGATCACAGTATTAGGAAGATTGACAACCTCTGATCAAGAAGAAGCCATAGAATACTTGTGAAGTCATTTCTCCTGAATTGAAGCATTCACTCTTGGATGGACAAACTAAGAAAAGGCCCAGATACTGCAGAAGTTCTATAATCACTAGATCTGTGCTCATGTTTCTGTAAACCAGAGCAACCATATGGAGACATAGCAACTCTTGAGTGATGTTTGAGTGGGGAAGGTTCAGAGTCATATCTCATGTTGGGGCAAGGCTTTCAGTGATTTCACTTCCATGATCCTGTAAGTATTTCTAATTCCTGCTCCTGTGGATGATACTCAGAAAGTCATTGGTACAGTCCAGATTTGGGTGGAATCATTTCTTCCATATGTTGTCAATACTTTACCTGAGGTAAATAGATATTTATTCCTTTATCCCTATAAAAATCAACATCATATCCCCTGATATCTTAATTTTTAAGAAGGAAAAAAGGAAATGTGACAGAGCTGGAACAGAGAGAAACAGCTACAGGAATAAATAAGTGCAGCAAACTGTTAAAATGCTTGCATACAATATCAGTTTCACCTCAAGTTTATCATCAATGACAGTATTGCTCCCAGTCCAAAGATTCTACTGCCCATGAAAATAATTATTTAAAGTATTTGGTTGTACCTAACCATTTTAGCATTTGTCATACTTTCTTCCTGGCATGACCTTTCTATGCTGATTTGGCCCACTGCATATTTGCGGGTTGATGGACACTGAATACTTTTTTGTGGGCTTCTTCAGCACATAGTTTTGCCCGAGAAGCATATTGGATCCAAGCATGTGTCATTTTGGCTTTCATTATCTATGAATAATATATATGTAAAATGCATAGAGCACATAGACATAAAGTAATAAAAAATGGGGAATATTTTCTGTTTATTGGGAAAATATGTGCATATACATGAGCTCAGTGTATTTCTGTTAATTTGAAGAACACATTAGTCAGTGGATTTGTGAAAAATGTCAGAAAGGCTTTGCTTTTACTTCTGTTCAATATTATCTTAATAGTGGGTGCTTAATAAACAGAAATCTTTAGTAATCATCTCATCTATCAATTTTCTAAATAGGTGCAGGACCTGAGTACAGAAGTTGGTCACCAGAAATGCTTATCAAGTGAGTTAATTCATTTCTATAGAAGAAGACCCCAGAAAAAAAAAACAATTAAATGACAGTAAAAAGATTTGGCAACATGGTTTTAACGTATTTTTAGGTGCATATAACACATATCAAGATATATTATCTCTGTAACATTCTGTTTTGAATTCAAAGATTGTATGGAAAGAAATATTTTCATAATTCATGAATAATGGTAATGAAGTTTTCTCTATCATATCATTCATTTATGTTTGTGATTGAAAAAAGCAAACAAAGAGTTCCATCTTTTTAATTCTTAATGTCTCTTCTCCTCATGAATAAGCATAAGAAAATTTGTTGCCTTATTTGAGGCTTACAATTTTAGAAATTATACTCTTCAATTCAGTAAAATTCTCCAACACAGTCACCGTTTCTCAGTCACTTGGTGAGCAGCTTAGTCCGATAGCCTACGGAGTTAGTACACAGACGTAAAGCATGAAGTAGACACATTGAGGTCAAAAGGCAGGTGGCAAGGGAAAGCACGCAAAGCCACAAAAGAGCCCCTGACAAGGAGAATGTGTGCAGATGTCTACCTACTGAAAATGATGCCTTGATCCCATTCCATCTGTCATTCTGGCAGGGCACAAAGGAAATCTTACTAATCTCAAGAAACACCTAACCACATTTTATGATGTTCTGGCATCAGTCAATGTCCTGGGTACCACAGCAATGTTCTCCAGTTATTTTTCCCTCCTTGGACCAAATGTATAAACTGCTCCTTTGTTTCCACACAGTCATTGCATTGTTTGCAACCCCTTAGTAGCACTGAAACCCATTCCCCTGTGGTGACTGATAAATCACTCTCATACACACACTTTTCTGCTGCATATTCTTCAAGTTTCACTGGAGACCATGATATTAGTAAGTAGGAGGATAAAAGTACCTAGTGTTTCGATGTATGAATTCATTCCCCCATAACCACTCACTTTCCTGTTTTCCTTTCAAGGCAGACTTTAAAGGACTATTTTGAAATGAATTTTTCTTATTTAATAATCCCATAAGAGGTATTTTGTTTTCACTTTAAAATTAAAGAATGAATTTCATTGATATTTCTCATAGAAATAAAATCACAATATAAAACAGTTCCCATAAACACAGTTGCAGAATGGCACCATTTAGTAATACCTTACTATCCTAACACAAGAAATTATGTGTTTTGCAATAGAAGTCACAAAGAAAGCACAGTGTTTTCATGTACAGTCCAACTGAGGATATATTATCAGACTCAGGAATCCCACTCTTGACTCTTCTCAAGTTAGTGTGCAACCCCAACACAAAGCAAATGCCCCTATGCTTTTCCTAAGACATAAAATACAGGTGATACAAATTATTCTGCTCACATTGTACAGCTACTGTGAGAATTAGAAGAGATGGCACACACGATTTTACAGACTTCTAGTAATATTTAAATATTTGCCATGCTTAAAATATGCTCATTGTCTTGACATCAGTGTGAAATGTTCACATAAGGTTTCAGTGGATTAAATACAACATAATTTATTTACTGACTCAAAGGAACTTTGAATAGTGTTTATTGACATAGAGATGAAAAAAATCATTTTGTATTTAATTGTTAAAAGGTTTGTAGAAGTCAAAGAAGAAAAATTTGTCACATAATATTATAGACTTTCCTAGTATGTTTTATAATAGAAAGTTTTTAAAGATTTATTTGTATTATATGTGCATGAGTGTTTGCCTGAACATTTTTTTGGTAATTTTATTTATTTATATTTCAAATGTTATCCCCCTTCCCAATTTCTCTTCCACAAACCCCTATCCCATCCCCCCAACCCCTGCTTCCATGAGGGTGCTCCCCCACCCTCTCTGGCTTCACTGCTCTAGCATTCCCCCATGCTGGGGCATCAAGCATGCATAAGACCAAGGGGCTCCCCTCCTATTGATGGCAGATATGACAATCCTCTTCTACATATGCATCTGGAGCTATGAGTCCCTCCATGTGTACTCTTTGGATGGTGGTTTAATCCCTGAGAGATATGAGGAGTCTGGTTCGTTGATACTGTTGTTCTTTGCATGGATTTGCAAACCCCTTCAGCTCCATCAGTCCTTCCCCTAACTCTTCCATTGGAGTTTCCATGCTGAGGGCTCAGCTATACCACTCCTGGGAATATACCCAAAAAATTCTTCAAAATATAACAAGGACACATACTCTACTATATTCATAACAGCCTTATTTATAATAGACAGAAGCTAGAAACAACCCAGATGTCCGTCACTAGAGGAATGGATACAGAAAATGTGGTACATTTACACAATGGAACACTACTCAGCTATTAAAAACAATGACTTTATGAAATTCACAGACAAATGCATGGAATTAGAAAATATCATCCTGAGTGAAAGTATCACCCAGTCACAACAAACATATATGATATGTACTCACTAATAAGTGGATATTAGGAAAAAAGCTCAGAATGCTTGAACATATTTATATATGTCATAAATGTGCCTAGTATAAGTGCAGGCAGGAAAATTATTTCAGATCCCCTGAGGCTAGAGTTACAGACAACTGAGTGCTGTCATCACGTTCATGGGAACGAAACCAGCAGTAAGTGCTCTAAGCCATTGAGCCATCTCTCTAGTTCCTGGGGAAACTTCTAAAATCTCACGTTCAAATTATAATGTAACAGCAACAACAAAACAAGTAAGAAAAAAGGTTAAGGTGACACATGACTGGAATAAATAAGAAGGTAGAAAGCAGGTGGTTCTGCAGAAAGATGCTAACAGTTTACAGTCAGTACTTTGAATTTTTTATTTGTTCTTTGGCTATTGTAGCATGTGATACTATTTCATACTAAAACATACACTGTGCTATAAAGATATATATTATTTCATTTTTACTAAGGAAGATAAAAGGTAATGTCATTTCTCAAATACTCTGGGTAAACATTTCACAAAATATTCTTTTAATGACTCACTAAAAAACAAACTCTGGAGTCCTAAAATTCATTAGCTTTCTGATGTTGCTGTGTCAGGAGAGTTGCCACAAGATGGCAAACTTCACTAAGAAGAGCTCACCAGCTCAGGTGCAAACTCATAATTAGCCAGCATCTAATAGGGCTGGGTGAATAACAATGACCTTCTGTAAAATACTTTCCTGAAAATATATACCATCTTACCCAAGATAATTCAGGGCTAACAAACCATATAGATAATATTCAAACCATTTATTCAAATCTCTCCCTTGTGCTTCTACTTGACAAAAGCATTGTGACATTATACATATTTAACATTTTATTATCAAGATCAAAGCTCTTGGTCTGACTTTACATTCTTTCACAAGACATACTTTGATTATAAAGAGATTATATATTCCCTGGGGAAATGGCTCTTTCAGTGTACCTATCCCTATGAGTGCTTAGGATGGAATAAACATTTGAACTGTCTGTAGCCTGTCAGCATCACTATGGCCTATCAACACTCTCAGAGCATTACAGAGAGACTAAACACTAAGGCAGGAACATTGATAATTCAGAAAGACAATGTCTGAATGCAAGACCACAATCCATTATTGGCAGAAGTTGAAAGCTAATCCTATGCTGAAAATAACTATTTCAACTATTTCACATTTCTAGGTACAACAGTATTAAAGAGTGGAATGAAAACACCATAGCATACATTACAAAGGCCACATGCACATTAAGAAAACAGCACACTCCAAACTGCAGATCAAGCAGAATGGATGTCAAAGTCTTGCTGGCCCTTGAAATGCTCGGCTATGTCTAAAGAAGAATTTCATATGTAAGTAACAACGTCCTGTGAGGGAGCAGAGCTGCTCTGAGGGTTGTCAGTTCCCTTTAAACTGTTTAATACAATTGCCAGGCAGCTATAGAATAGTCCTCTATCAGTGTTGGGGTCAGTGAAGAGCCATGTGTGGCTCAAACTTTCTCTCCATAGAATCTGAGACACAGAATCTATAGCAGTCTCAGTTCTGGCCAAGCTCTGGAGTAGAAATGAGAGATTAAATATAAATCTCTTGTGTATGAAGGCTAAGTTTAGGACTACTGTGCTGGCTGCTTAAAGACTTCAAACCATACCACAGATGAGTATCTGTCCTGAGAGCTAAACCTTTAGAAAATTTTTGTTCCCTCAGGAGGAACATGGACTTTTTGGGATACAAAGATTTTACATTTGTATGCACATATACACTTACAGTTGTTTTGCTTTTTTTTTGGATCTATTTGCTTATTCACCAGGGTTGAGTTTATCTCTCTGAGCTCAGATCTCCCCACTTTGCTTAGTATAGCCCACTTACAATCATTCTGGTAGCTTTGTTCATCAAAAGCTTTATCCAAACCCATAGACTGGAGTTTTCTCTTTGTTGTGTCTACATTCAGATTATAATCTCCAGCTGTGCAGAGGCCAGCAGAGCAGATGTTTGCTAGTGCTCCTACGGCTATGATAGTTGCTGAAGTAGAAAGCTACGATTTCCACTTCAGGGGACATGTAGAAATTTTGCAGAATTCAAGTCCGTAGTAGTGCATTTTGAAATTCTTTGATAATGATGTAAGAATATAGAGGAGTTTATGGATTAGGAGTATATGGCAAAGAGTAGAAAGTGAAGGTAATCTGCATTCACGAAATGCATGTGGGGAATGAACAAAGCGCAAATTAAACTTATGTTAAAAATGACTGTGCCAAAATTTACTAAACATTGGCTCTGAGGAAACGACTTGTTAGTTGGTCATGTCATATCTGCTTCTTGTCATTTTAACACATTAAATAATGAATGAAAATGAGGAAGAAAAAGAAAATCTATGGCATTTCCACCAAGGATAAATTGTGAGTAATACACATTAAATAAAATACAACCAGTATAATTAATACATATTTATAATATTTGTTCCAAATTCATGCTAGACCTATTCCACCTGTGAAACTTATGTACTCTTAATTAATTTATTAATAACCCATTATTGAGCCCAATATGAGCTTCCCATATACTTCTGTGTACAGGGTCATTGTCTTAGGGTTTTACAGCTGTGAAGAGACACCATGACCAAGGCAAGTCATTTAATTGGGGTTAGCTTACAAGTTTAGAGATTCGGTTCATTATCATCAATGTGGGGTTATGGGAGCATCCAGGCAGGCATGGTACAGGAGGAGATGAGAGTACTACATCTTCATTTGCAGGCTGCTAGGATATGACTGGCTCTCATGTGGTTAGGAGGAAGGTATTAAAACCCATGCTCATGGTGACACACTTCCTCCAACAAAACCACATCTCCAAATAGTGCCACTCCTTGGACCAAGCATATTCAAATTACCACAGTTATTCACTAGTTCACAGTTGACCTACAAGGGGACACTCCTTTAAAGAAAACATATCCACCCACTGAAGTCATCAATTTCCCATGCCTATAGTTAGGGATGGGAGGTTATGAGCTCCTCTTCCTTCCATGCTAGAATGTTGACTTGCTTGATCTTATGCAGACAACTGGTATGAGTTCCTAAATGTTGCAATCCTGTCATGTCCAGAAAATTCTATTCCCTCCAGTGTTCTCTAACCTCTAGCACTTATATTCTTTCCTCCTTTATTCCATAATGGTCCCTGGGCTTTACTCAGGTTATACAGATATTCTATTTGTTGCAGAACACTTTATGGTGCTTATTCTCTGCACTTTAACCAGGTATATCTTTCTGTGTTAGCCTCTACACACAGCATCTTCTCTGATGAATTCTGTGAGCTATGAGTAGAGAAATACAAATTTAGAGGGCAGTGTTATATTATGTCTCTTATGTAGAATAACAGTAGTAAATTCAGCATTGAAGCCTGTTATTGCTCCGACCATGGAAAAATTATATTCACGGAAGTAACCCAGATCAAGAAATGTCTCATATGGTAATTTATATGTGAACCTTTGTTGCAGGATGTTTAATAATGCTGTGAACCACAAGATTATGCCATTTACTGAAAAAATTCATTCCATGATGTCCTGTGGCTCAGCCTTTGCATACACCATTAATCTAAGAGCCTTCTGTTTATTGCAAACATGATTATATAAAGTAAACCATAGGTAAAATGGCAGAGCAAGCAACAAGTTGACAGAGAATGAACATAGGAAAAAATGTAGAAAATTATAGGAACTCCAGAGGATGAATAGAGAGACACATAGTAAGTACATAGGAGAGCTATTGAGATCAAAGAATTTTGGAGATGGTGTGGGGAACAACTGCCTTTTGAACATGTCTGCTGTGGGAGAAGGTCAGCTGGATGTTTTCTCTGCCTATTTGAGCAAGCAGGCTTTCTCCCCAGCATCTGGGTCTCAAGCCTTCTCTGATAAATTTAAGAACTGAAATTTTGTTAAAAACAAAATTTTGTACTCCAATGCATGGCACAATTACAGCATCAAAGAAATCATGCCAGCTGTAGACAAACTGAGATGATATCAGATTTGGTAAGTCACCTGGGAAGTCCTCAAGGAGTGACTTAGAGAAAGGAAATAACATAATACAAAAAGCGTTAGAAGTTAGAAGCCTGTATAGTGCTATTTTAGATGGCTAGAATATAGAATCAGAAAATAAAAAGCTTAATGATTTAATTGAAATGGGCTCAATAGCAATATTATGATTATTATCATTTTAATATTACATATTTTATCCTTATTATCAATAGTGGCTTTCTGTACCCCTTCATCGACAAAAGCTTTATAATTCAGTCTTTTCTGAGATTCATGAAATTTCTTCACTGTAGTTCCTCATAAAATCAAAATCAAAAGACAGATCACATACTTTGAACATCATTACCATTCCTAAAATATCATAGTGAGTAAATATTGGACACTAGCAAGGCCAAAAGACAGCTGAGCAAACTCTGAACTCTTAAGTCTCCATGTCTGATGTACAACTACTTTCAGCTTTGTTGATTGAAACACAATTCTTTCTCTTGGACTGGTTCCACTCTCTGTTAGCAGCTGTCCTCCTCAGGTATTCCAGAGCTCTAGCATCTCAAACTTTTTGGGACCTCCAAGGCAATTTCAATATCAGAGCCTCTTCTTGCAATGCATGGGATCTACAAATGATCTTCTGGGCTCCTCCAAAGGGGTTAGGTTACTTCTCCAACTCTGCCATCTGTTGTACTCTAGGCCCTGGCTGACTCCAGCCCACTATTGTTGCTGTTCTTGGTGATCATCTCATAGTACTGGTATCTCCAATGTGTTTGGATCTTCCTATGAAACAAGGCTGCACTTTCACCAATAGCCTCTTATAGGTTCCTTTCATGATACTAACTGTAAACTTTTTTGCATGACCCCTTCAGTCCTGGGCTTTCAATTTCCCCTGAGGCTGCACCTTCACCAATGGCCTTTCCTATCCTCTCACAGTGCTAAGCCTTAGTTGTTCTCCATGACCTTTTCATGCAAGCCTTCAAAACAAGTACACTTGAATGACTTACACATTATGTCTGGCTGCAGGGCTGATGTTTGTCTCTGTAGTACAGCTTCTCTGTCCTCTCAGAAAATGATTCCCAGAATATTTCACTTCAGTGATGCTAGTCTCTTCTTAATCGCTACTATTTTCTTATCTCTAGGTAACTAGTATAATTTGTTCCAGTAACCCCTTGTATTCTTGACTTTAAAGCCAGAGCCACATATCTGAATTTGCCAAGTTCTGCTGCTTGTTGGAACTGGAAACTTTCCTCATTGTTCTATTACATCTTTACCAGTTTTCAGTTTTTGATTGTTTCCTTCACTCCCTAAGCTTGGATGTCTTGGAACTTGTTCTGTACACTGACATTGAACACAGAACTTGGCATGCATCTGATTTCTGAGTACTGGGATTAAAGGCATATACCATTGAACCCGGACCTAAGCTTTCCTTTAATTCTCTTTCAGATCTTTACAAACATGGCCATTGTATCTGAAGTTCTAGATCAAAGGATGTGTCATTTCACATCAAGATCTGGATCAAACAACAAGCCTGTGTCTTCCACCCTTAAGGTATACCCTTCATTTCTGGATTGGAATTTATTCAAACAACTGAGAATAGCTATCATAATCCATCCCTTGTCCATTTGACACATAATCACATCATCTTATATTCAAATGAATACTTTAACCAGGTCATAATAACACCTAGCATGATATGACTATTCTTTGTTCAACTGCAAACACATGAACAATAAGCTTTGTTGAGTGGGAACTTTCCCCAATGTCACCTTTCCCTCAATTCCATTGAATATCCTTGGACACTAGATTTAGGTTCATTGCACTTCCTATTGCTTCTTTACTCCTAGAACCACACATTTAGCATTTTTCATTTCTAAGTTTGCTGTGCTTGATCAAAGTGCTCTTCATTAGAGTGAACTACAGGATGAAGTCTATGCCAGGCTGTTTTGAGATTTCCTTTGTAAATGTAAGTAACGTAAATCTCTTCAACTACTAAGGTACATTTCTTCACCTACAGACTCTTCAGCCCATGGCAAAAATCAGCTACATTCTTAACAAAAGTATCACAAGATCAATTTCTAGGCCATATAGAAAAATTCTTTTCCTTTGAAACCTTTTTAGTTAGGCTCCCACAATTCAAATCACTTTTTAGCACCACTGTCTTCTATGCTTTTGCTAGTATGGCCCATTAAGCTTCACTTAAAGCATTCTACTGATTTCAAGATTTCACATCCACATTTCTTCAAACAAAAGCTTGGTCAAGCCAATCATAGCAAAACCCAACTCCTGGTACCAAAGTATGTCTTATTGATTTATTGCTATGAAGAGACACCTTGACTGAAGCAACTCTTATAAAAGCCAACAGTTACTTGGAGGTGGATTATAATTTCAAAGGTTTAATCTATTAGCATTATTATGTAAAGCATGGCAATCATGCTTCACATAATAATATTTAGGGAATCATGATGGTGTAGTAACTGAGAGTTCTATATCTTGTTTCAAAGTCAACTAGCAGAAGACTCTGCTTTCACACTAGGTAAAGTTTAAACATAGTAGACCTTAAATCCCACATACACAGTAACACACTTCCTCCAACAAGGCCATGCTTCATCCAAAAAGGCTGCACCTCCTAATAGAACCACAGCCTATGGCCAAGCATCGAAACAAATGAATCTGTGAGTCCAAATCTATTCAAGCCTCCACACATAATTTCATATCAAGGCTCAACAAGACAACCCCCTAAGAAGAAAGGGTCCCACTGAGTCATAGTCAGCCCTGCTCTTATTGCTAGTTATCTTACAAGAACACCAAGCTACACAATCATAACATATGTACAGAGGACCTACCTCAGACTCAGACAATCTTTGTTAGCCCCTATAGTCTCTGCTTTTTTATTCTATGCATGATATTTTTGGTGTTTCTGTGGTTTTATTTGACCTCTCTGGATCCTATAATCCTCCATTTCCCTCTTTCACTGGGTACTCATAGCTCTGCCTAAAATGTTGCAGTGAGTCTCTGTGCTTGTTCCAATAAAAGTTGCTTTTTTGCTAGATTGTTCTGTCAGAGGCTTACTGTAGAATAAGCTCACCTTTTCTAGCACTTTCTGAACTCTGCCTGACTGGTTCAGCTCTGCTATTCTGGCTCAAAACACTTTTACACTGACTGATTCAAACTGGGTTCTGTAGGCTTTTGTCTGAATAGCTCTGCTTGGCTGCAAAGTAACTCTGCCAATCTGTTCTAATCTTCTGGTTCCTTCTCATTCCTGGCTCATTCTATCTTCACCTTCAACCTGTCTCTATAAAACCATCCAATTTTGTGAAACAACAGATAAATAATTTGGTAGCAAAACCTATTCAGATACATTATCATAAGTTAGCTATGGAGGACCCGGAAACTCAAGATGAGGTTGTTACTTTATACAGGGTTTACCCAGAACCCATCCCCATCCAACCTAAAAGAGGGGACTTCTGCCCTTAGACCAAGCAGTGAGGGGCCACCCAGAACAACCTCTGACTGGCGATCTGAATTCTTGCTTAGGCTGCGAGGCTAAGCACTGCAAGGGAATATAAATAAAAGTTGAAAATCTCTTTCTGGGTTCGCTGAGGGACAAGCCTGACTGCATAGGGGTTGATGTCAAAAGTATCCCCTCTCCAGGAAAAAGACATCAGGATGGGTATGGCCCTCATGCCTCACTGGACAACGACAGGGGGACCGGAGCCATTACAAGGTCCCCTTCAATTACTGGAAGTCAGGCCTCTATCCCCACCTTCGCAAGATTAGAATTGCCACAGGCCTTCTATACTTAGAGAAGGCAGGAGATGTCAGGAGCATCCCTGATTACACACTGAAGGCCTAAAATCAGCCATAGGCCTAAAATCAGCAGTAGACCTGTCATAAATGTATACTAACACTAAGTCTTGGGTCTCAGTGGAAAAACATTGAAACAGATGGCTATTAGCTATTATAAACAGGCAACTTTTGTGGAAATTTACCAGCCTGAGTATTCATAGGCATATTCTATCTCTGTTTCATTTTGTGAAATCTTTCTCTGATTTGTCAATTTGCCACTCAATTAGGTGTCATTGTTTGGGAATAACATGTGTACTAAAGGCATCCCTGTATTTCAGCCAGAGGAAATAAAGATGGGTGACATATCTGCATTCCAGCAGAAACATACAGACCTCGGAGATCTGTGGATGTTTACCCTTGACAAAGCAGCAATATTGCTGGTTTGCAATTCTACTACATGCTCCTATCAGTTACTGGAAGAGCTGTCCCTGAAGTGGAAATTTAATGGTTCTTTGAAAAGTCAGTTGTGTTTGATGGTGTTTTCCTGGGGAAAACAGTTGAAGAAACAGTATTGCTGAAGTAAACACAGGTAAAAAGCCTTAGGTAGATGTGTGAAGGGATGTTTAGCTGAAGCAGACACAGGTGAAAGGATGTTCTGCTAAAGCAAACACATGAAAGAACACATGATGAGGAATTCTTTGCTAATGGCACAAATGTATTACTCCAATGTACATTGCATAGTTGAGCGCCATTTGTCGGGACTCCATAGAGAGACATGCCTAAAACCTTCTACATTGCAGCTTCTTGTAGCTTCCACAGATTTGGGCTGATTGGCAGAGTGATGTCAGCTGGGACAGACTCAGATGGAGTTTTGCTAAGTCAGACTCATGTGCTGAGGCAAGACACATGGTAAGGCAAAATTTGTAGAGGACCCATAATATTTTCCATAGAAAATGACAGTTAGGCTTGCTGGTAGAGTTAGCTGAACAAACCTTGTTGCTCTCACATCTTCGTTAATCTTTGCTTTGCTGAGAAAGAAGTACAACTGAGAACTTCTCCTGGAGTCCCTCCTGGTCCCTCCTGCTCGTACTGATTTGAATGAGGCCTGGCTGCTCCTGGTAGGTCATGCCATTGCTACTGCTATCCCAACCCTAATTAACAGGACTGCTGGTATATCCCTAAGATGTTTCCAAGTGGAAGGAGCTGCCACTACTGACCTGTGAGCTGAAATAGTGATTTCCAGACAACACAGATAGGACTTGTTCCAAAGAAACATTTCTAAACAGATCCATTTAACTCATATCCTTTCTTTTCCACTACTTTTGGTGGGTAGTGGGCTAGAAAGAAGGTTAAAGCATTTAGGAACCACCATTAAAAGTAGACTTTAAAAAAATTAAAGTTACACTTCCCTAATGATGATTGAGCTCAGCTCCATTTTCTGAGTATAGAAGAATATTATTTGAAATAATTTTATTGACTCTTTAATTAATTAATTTATTAATTAATTTTTGGTCATTAGTGTTTGGTTCTATCTTAGGTCTCTGAGCTATCCAGATATCCAGATGTCATGTTGCCATCAAGGGAGTGTAAAGTGTATGATCTCTCTTGTGGTATGTGTCTCAAGCTGGGCCAGTTATTGGTTGGCCACTCTCACAAGTTCTACCCAACTGCTACCCAGCACATCTTCCAGGAAGGACAAATTATAACTCACTGGTTTTTTGGCTGAATTAATGTCCCAGTCCCACTACTGGAAGCCTTCCCCGTTTATAGAGAATAGCCAGTTTAGGGTCTGTGTTACACAGGGTATTTAATAACACTGTGAATCCCAAGACTAGACTATTTACTGGAAAAACCACACACCTTTAATCTTTTGTGTTTATTGTGAACAGAATGAGATAAAGACAGCCATAGGTCGAGAGACAGAAGCAACCAGTTGACAGGGGGAAGAAAGTTATGGAGAATAATAGGAAGTCAGGAGAATAAATAGAGAGACACACAGAAAGTAGAGAGAGACTGAGTTGGTAGGGTTTTGCAGACTCTGCAGAGAGGAAGAACTGCCTTTAAGGGATAATGACTATTTTTCCCTTGTTTTATCTTATTTTATTTCCTTTTTCTTTTTTATTAATAATTTTATTCATTTACATTTCAAATGATATCCCCCTTTCCAGTTTCCCTTCCATAAGCCCTCATACCATTCCCCCTCCCCTTTGCCTCTGTGAGGGGTGCTCCTTTCTGGAAGAAGGTCAGCTGGGTGCTTTCTCTGCCTCTCTGAGCTAGCAGACTTTCACTCCAACATCTGGCTTCCAGGTCATCTTTGGTAAAATTGAACAATTTGTATTTTATTAAAACAAAGTATCATTAGATTTGTGCATTTAGTTTGCAATGTCTGTCCAATCTAAGATATTAGAAAAGAATCATTGGTGGGAAGGGAGAAGAAATATGTTGAAGTAGGTGTGATTTTTAGAACACAGATGATACAACAGTGAAAATGGGAATAATGGGGAAGAAAGTTTAAGAAAGTGAAGAAAAGTTTCCAATCAGGTGTGTCTGTGAGACCCACAGAACAGAATAGGCTGTTGCCATTGTATTGGATGACCCCTAGAACTTGATGGGAACACTCTACTGCTGAAATTATACAGCATGCAGTGGTCAAAGAACATTGAGAAATGAAGTGGGTAATCATGAAGGAGCTTGCTTTCTGGTCATTAGTTTTCATAGTAACAGTAGGTGCCATGTAAGTGTTGAGGGGAAATTGCAGTCAGTGTTGTACTTAACTCTCAATACTGTGACCCAAAACCATGAGAAGCATGGCTTGTTTACTCTACAGTTGTGGGACAGATATTACAAGGGGTTGATAAGTACTGCAAACATGACAACTTCAGGCTTTATATGGTTACAGTCTAATGGTTCTTCTTATCAGAGATTGCCTGGTTTATCCCCTCAAAATATCACAAGGCCAAAATCAAGTTTTCTACATTACAGGGCCATAGTGTTTTCTAGAAGCTTTGTTGAGGACTATACGCCAACCTACATTTAAGTTGTTTTCAGAGCTCAGTTTTGTATGGATGGAGGAGAAAAGCATCTGTCTGTATGTCAGGTGAGTGTTTTCCTTATATTCACCAGGGCCATTAGATCTTACAGTTGTCTATACATTCAATTTCTAAAAAAGAAAGTCAGAAAGAAAGAAAGAAAGAAAGAAAGAAAGAAAGAAAGAAAGAAAGAAGGAAGGAAGGAAGGAAGGAAGGAAGGAAGGAAGGAAGGGGACGGGGAGGGCGAGGGGGAGGGGGAGGGGGAGGGGAAGGGGAAGGGGAAGGGAAGGGAAGGAGTACTTTCATGTCCCTTTTTCCTAATTTCATTTGTGCTGTTTTCTTCTGTCTCACTCTGTTTTTTTCTTCAACTGTATGTGGTAAAATCAGACTCTAGGAGAAAACTCTGCTTTTATCCACTAAGGCACAATCTTAACTCCATATGTGAGCATTCTTTCTCCTAAGAAGATACTCCAGATAAGACAAGAAAAATTTGTAGTGTCTTGTTGCAGTAAGCAATTAATGGTGCTTAAATATCTCCTGGTGGTGGCACAAGTTCCTTGCTACCCTCCCCAATGTTCTGAGTTCCTGAATGAAAGACACGCACGCGCGCGCACACACACGCACACACACGCTAACAAACACACATGCAGGCTTCTATTTTAATATGCCTTAAACAGCTCAATGATTGGGCCACTCCCAAACTTTCATGTTGTTTATGCCGCCCCTTCGATAGTCCTGAGATATTACTTACTAAAATCTATATTCCATGTTCGCTATCTATCCTATACCCAATTGGGGAGACCCCCTGGGATTACTCTTCTCTGGCTTTTTCATACTTGATATATTCACTCTTCTGCAGCTCAAAATTCTGGATCTTATTCCTTTCCTAGAATGTCAATTCTCCTTTTTTCTTCTTTTCTGTCCTGTTGTTCACCCAGACCTTGGCTTCTGGCAGCTTTATTTACCAATAGAAACCAACTGGGAGCAGGGACACTCCACATCTTACGTATAGTATCTCTTGCAATTTTGGGAACACAGTTAACATATTAAAAACTTTAAACCAAATCCAACACACTGTCTAATTTGTTTTTAATTGTTTTATTATTTATTTTTATGTAATTTTTTGGTCTATATGTAAGTCTGTATACCATGTATGTTCCTAATGTCAGTGGAAGTCAGAAAAGAAAGCCAGATCCCAAGAAATGGAGCTACAAATGACTGTGAACCTCCATGTATGTTTCAGGTATCAAATCACAGTTGTTTGGAGAACAACCAGTACCCTTAAAGACTAACCTATGCCTCTTGCCCATATTCTTATTGTTTCAATCTATTCCTTCTAGGAGAATTACTCTAATATCATAGTATGCTACATTTCTACCATTAAGTTTTCTTATGTTTGAATAAATATCTCAGATGTGTGCACATATGTACACCTTTAACAATACTAATTTAGCAAAAATGTCAAAATTGCTTTCTATTAACTAAAATTTTCTAATGGTCCTTGTTATATAATCATTTTGATTCCAACTAATCTACTGACCATTTAAATAAATTTTCCCAGTGTAGTTAACTGAGCCACGGTATGCTTGTTCTCACAGAAAAGTGAAGCATTGGTACACTTAAACTATAATCAGAACATAGCCTATCCAATCCAGACACTTCCGACTCCTTCATAGAGATCATCTCTGGGGCTGTTTTGAAAATAGTGTTCTCTCATCTTTTAACAGTTTCTAATGAGGAAAATATAATTTTGCAGTACATCACTTGTAGTTTTTACTAAAATTATATTTAAGAGGCATTGATGAATAGTACAAAATCAAGCAAAAAACAAAAAACAAAAAACAAAAAACAACAAAAAAAATGCTTTAAAGAGAGAATGTATGAATATACCAGTGAGGGTGTGCCAGAATAAGCTGTCACAAATTGAATAAATAATAATTAATGTAGATAATGATGAGTAGTTATTGAACAACATATGCTAATTTGTTTTGTTATGTGAACTACTCAATAATTATACAAGAGAAATATCAAGAGTTCATAATGGAGTATCTGAATAAAAGCCTGTTTTACAACAGGATTTTAGGTACTTTTCAGACAAGGCAAAATGTCACTAATATATAGTTGCTTACCTGAAATAATAATTGGATTGTGGATATTCATGACAAAATATAATGTAAATTTTAAAGATATACAATGAAAAATAACAATAGGTGATATTAAGCCTGCTATGAAAAAGAATAGTGAAAATAGAATCGAGTGCATGAATAAGTGCAGCATAGCCTCAGATACACAGTATGAGGGTTATTTTCTTTTTCAATAATCAATTATACAACAATTATGTGTTTCATTGATACTGTAGGAGCTTAAAGCCACTGAATAATTTTGGCATATTACAAAGCAACACTTGCGTACAGTCTCCAGTATGGTGTAGGATTTACCACTGCAGTAGAAGCAACGTAGAGATGCTATTCAGGATCCTGAGAAATGAGGAACTGGATGATGCACTTGTGGAAGCTTGAAGTGAAGCTGAGTTATGAGCTCTGATAAGGAAGCCCACAATCCTCACAGCTACTTTTTAAAATTTACTTTTAGAGGTTATGATATAATCTCATCATTTCCTCCTTCGTTTTCTTTCCTTCAAAACTTTCTATATATACTTCCTTCATCTTTTTCAAAACTTGGCATCTTTATTTTTATTAATTGCTAGTATTTGTCAGTGACTTATAAAATTGGAAGCCTGAACCATAGTTATATTTTCCAGCAAGTGAAACCCTAAAACCATTACATAATTCAAAAATATAAAGAGGCAGTAATCTTAATTAGTTTTATTTTTTCCCATGGTTTTCTACATGTTAAGTAAAATGATACACGTACTGAGGCCATATCCTCTATACAATGTTCAATGCACTGAAATGGAGTTCTTACTTCTCATGTAAGCTCTATTCCTATATCTTTCTCCATTTGTGATGCATAATGTAAATTTTTTTCTCTTGAACTTATAAGGTCTGAGCAAGGCACTGTCTCATAAATTTACTTAATTTCAAATCCTCTGCTCCCCGTCCCTTTACTAGAGTGATACCATGCACTTAAAATACATTGAGGTTCTTTTGTCATAGTCTGCATTTCTTATTGAGTTTCTCCGTCACCCTAGTTAATTTTATTAACTTGTTTATAACATTCCTTCTTAGTGGTGAAGTCTGTGGGTTTTGCCAAATGCAGATAAAAGTATATCTTTGCTGCAAAACGGTTCTACTAGCCCAAATCAGCTCCTTGTGCTTTCCTAGTTCTTAAACTACCTCTAATCCCCAAAATCCCTTATGTCTTATCTACCCATAAATTCTTCTGTTCTTTCAAACAAATTCTTATATAAATGCCAGTGTAAAATATCCAGGTTTTCAATCAATTTACTTGTTAAATGTCAGGGAGCGTGGTTGTTCTACAGTAGAGGAATTTTAATCCAGCAACATGACTGCTCTGGCAAGGTATCATATCCAAAGTCCTTCTAGGTCTATGTGATCCAGAAAGGATGATATAACTTTGATATCTCTGGCTGGCATTTTGACATGCCTTCAATATATATCTTTAATCTCACACACTGATGTCTAATTGAGAGACAAAAAGTGAGAATCAGAGAAAGATTTGAGATAAGTTAAAAATAGGACATGACCAACTCTTGGAGAACAGCGGGAAAGAGAGGTGCTAAAGTGCACAGTGAGTCAGTATGGAGGGAAGTGCAGTGAGTCCAGTTCATTTGAAACCAGGAAATGCAGTACAATTCAGTTGAGTTCAGTTCAGTGCAGTGCAGTTCAGGGCAATTCAGGTGAATGCTTTGAGTCCATGCAGTCAGAGCAGTCATCATAGTTCAGTTCATGGAATTCAGCGACAGGTTTTTTTTCAAGCAGAGCAATTCTGTGAGAAGCCAAAAGAAGTCAGTTGGAATCAGTCAGTTTGAAGAGGAGTTTTGAGCCAAAAATCTGAGGTGAACCATTCAGCAAGAGGACAGAAAGAACTAGAAATGGTGAAGTTATTTAGCAGTATGTCTCAGAAACTGAAGTATTTCTAGGCCACGATTAGTAGATAGAGGCTGGATGCCAACACCTTTAAGGTCCAGGCTAGCTGAATAAATGGTGAAGCATGATTATACTTTACTTTTTGAAGGAGCTGCCAGACTATTTTCAGGTGACAGCACAGGGGCTGCACTTGCATCTGCACTAGATGAGATCTCAGGTTGTCCCTGTCTTCATTGCCCTTGGTATTGTCAGATGATTCTCAATGTATTTTGGTTAAAAATAATAAGAACCTCATTGCATCATACCTGTTTTTCATGTGAAATTATGTGTTTGTGTGAGTGTTTGGTATATGTGTATATGGTTTCAGAGGTCATAAAAGAACATTGGATACCCTGGAGCTGAAATTACAGGAGGCTATGAGATGCCTCACATAGGTGCTAAGACCTAAACATGTATACTCTGAGAAAGCAGTAAATGATCCTTACCATTGAGCCATCTCTCTAGCACACAGGAAGGATACTTTTAAAAACTTTTTAAAAAAGAATTTAGTACAGGATTACTAAATATATATCATTTAACACTTTCTTATCTCCAACTATACTATGTTTTCTCACTCCCTCTCAAATTCATGACTTCTTGAATTTTTATTGTTTCACATGTGTGTGTCTGTTTCTCTCTCTCTCTCTCTCTCTCTCTCTCTCTCTCTCTCTCTCTCTCT
>NW_021604705.1:4193893-4233174 GCF_004785775.1 Grammomys surdaster
TCTCTCTCTCTCTCTCTCTCTCTCTCTCTCTCTCTCTCTCTCTCTCTGTGTGTGTGTGTGTGTGTGTGTATGTGTTACTGAATGTATTCAGTGTTGCTTAAATATAGATGCATTTAGAGATGACAAGAGATTGGACAACCTATCAGGGAATTTCTTCATAAAGAAGACTTATTCTTCCTCTCTTAGTAGTTTTTGCAGTTCTTCTATGGATAGGAGCTTATAAAATTTCTTGCATCCACATTGACATGTGAAAGTATATACAAGTATTTTTTAGGCAACTGTATTGTTAACATGTTATAGGTACATCATCTCTGCTTGTCTAGATAATTTTATCTATTAGCAAATGTCCTGGCCCTCTGTTTATTATGATCTTTCCACCTCCTCTTCCACAATTTTCTCCTAGTGTTAGGTGCAGTGTTCATATAGTAGATGAATTAGTAGGGGCTTTGCATTCTTAGTTACTTATCCTCTGTACTTTTACAAGTCTCTGAGAGACTTCATTTGGTGTAAGATAAAACATCTTTAATGAAGGGTGAAAATAACATTTATATGTGGGTATAAGGCTAAGCATTTAGAATACAATAAGGAATTATATAGATGTAAGAAAATAGCAAGTCTGTTTTCCTCTATTATCAATAATATACCTCTCTAGCCCATAAGTAGTTGCTTATGTTTGCTATACCAGGCATAATGTGTCTCTGATTGAGCATGTGTTAGTTAGGTCCTAGTAAACAACAGTTGATTGTCTCCATGATAAAAGTTCTAGTATTATACCACGGTGAATATTCTACAGGCCAGTCATGGTGGTGTATAATTCTAAAGCTTAGAAGGTCTATTAATTGATTTCTTGCCCCACACCTTGCATAGATCAGAGACTATAATAACTCATCTTCAGAGAATTTCCCAAGTAAGTTCAATCTTGATTCCTTCAAGACCCATGTCTGAAGTGTGTGCTGTCTTCAGTAATACAGTATAACCTTTAAGTCCGGGGAGGAAACAGAATACAGTGACAATAGACTATACTATTTTAGTGGTTTCTGGAGTGTCTCTGACCAACATCTTAAAAAGAGATTCTTCAAGCCAGTCACTAGGATTTCCATTAAATAGTTTATGGCTTTGGGAGATAATGATTATCACTCCATATGACATATGTTCAATTTATACAGGAATGTAAGTGCTCAGAAATATTATATATTTGCTTTCAATAAACATTAAAATAGTATGCTCCTCTATGAATTTTTCAAAAAAGTCAGTATTATCTCTAACATCCAACATGCTTTGGTAGATGTATCTAGAATCTGTCTAAACCAAGGTGATGTAAAGTTATTTCTAGAGGTTATATTGTATATAATCTAACATTTAATTTATAAAGCATTTTGTTTTTTATTATAAGAAATAAAGTTTAAGCTACCTTTCTTCTGCTTGGCATATGAATACCCAATTATCCTAGATATTGAACTTGATTTTACACTGACTAGGTATACACTGTAGCAGGATATCAGTTATCTTTTTAAATGGTTGATATGTTTGAGTTTTCTAATTTGTTATCTATAATCCTCCATTCCGCTCTACACTGATTACTATAGTTGTAAACTCTTAAATTAGTATTATAAAAATTTTGTTTCTCTCATTTGAATATGACTTCTTTGTATTGAGTTGTTTTAATCTTTCACCATTGCTAACTCCATGTATAAATTCTTGCAGTATTTTGGTATATTATTTGGAAATTTCTATGTATATTATTAGCATGTCATGTAAAGCTTGTGTAAGTTGGAAAATAAAGTCAGTGACATGAAATAATTATTACTTATCATACATTTAAAAATTAATTTCACTATTTACATATGTGTATGTTTGCATATATATGCACACAGGTGACAATTTACATACAGAACAGAAGATATTGATTGGTTCCTGTGGATATGAGGTTGCATGTGGGTGTGAGTGGGATTTGATCCTAGGAACCCACAAATTATTTTCTATAAGAGAAGCAAGCTACTATACCATTTGTCCACCTATAAAATGCCACCATATTACACAGTTTCTCCTAAACAATTTTTAGCTATAGCTTATATATTTATATAGGTTGTATAATTTTTAGTCTAATTCAGAATACTTTTATACCTTCCTGAGCATATAGATGCATATAGATATCTGAATTTTTTTCTAGTGCCATTGAACTAAGGCTTTCTATCTTAATTTGCTGTTTCCAAAAATCATGTAACTTTAAAAATATATTGTAATTTATAATAAGAACTGGAAATGGTATCTCTTTTAGATGGCATTTTTGGGAAGAATATCTTAATAGATACATTACTGATAATATATTTAAATGATGAGGTTATCTCTGCTGTGTTGGTATTCAGGTTGTTTATATCACTATTTTTCTTACTTGCTCTACCAACTATAAAAGAGGAATATTGATGATTCCATTTGCAGTCAAAATTTATCTCCATTCTTTTTCTAAAGCTAACCAATATATTTATGCATAAATCCATAAATAAATTTTCTGGAAAACTGATCTAATGTTCTTATGTGAATGTAAAGTTTAGTGATTAGCAGCTTCATAAATGAGTATTACACATGCTTTTAACTCATGTGCTATTATTATCATTTTCACTTTAGACATTATCTTCAAAACATAACTGTAAACAAACAAATTATTTCCAATTTAATTCTACCATAAAAAAACTCAAATATTCAAAACTTGAACTTCTGTAGGTCCTTGGTATCCTGCTACATTTCCTGTGTACTCTTATATGCATTAGTTTTGTTGTGTCTTAAAAATGTTGTTTACTTTCATACATTCATACCATTGGGCATGTAGAATTTTTCTCTTTCCTCCTCTCCATAGGCCTCTGAGCCTTGAGGGAAGAAGTTTGATGAAGACATCCCATTTAGAACTGAATGCTCCAAAGTCTCTCTGCTTCACTAGACATTGTTCAGTTGTGTACCTCGGCATTAATTCCTATCCACTACAAGAGGAAGTTTCTCTGATGAGGGCTGAGTGCGACACTGTCCGATGCCTATAGTGATATGCTATAAGAATGATCTTATCACATTATTCCTTTGACAGTGTAATAGTATTAGCAGTTAGAATATCAGCACTGAGAGGTAGAAGTAGACACCGAATACAACCAGTAATCAGGAAGTGATTTGTAATTGATAACTGTTGATAAAGAAAAAAATCTGTTTTCTCCAATGGAGTGTCACTGGATATATATCCATCCACTCAGGATATAAAAAATATGTATATGTTTTATTGGGTGGGGGCTAATTTTGCTTTGTTTTCACTTTTTCTTATCTTATTAGTTCTATTGTTTGTTTTGTTTCATTTGTGTGTTTTTTTAAAAAGAGACAAAGAAAAATATAAAGTTGAGTAAGGAAGGAAGCGATAAGGAGGAGTCAGAAAAGGGGAAAATATGATTAAAATATATTTTATGGAAAAAACTTATTTGAAATTGATTTATTAGGGTTTAATTGATAGAACTGGTCTAATGACAATAGCTTTTTAGGGTTTTGTGTTTACAGAAAAGTTATCCAGCATTCTTGGTGGATATTTTTGGAAAGTTTGAATTCTAGCTCTTTTCTTTCTTGGAATAAAACTTACTTTTTATCACATAAAGTAACCTGATTACAGTATCCCTTTCCTCTACATTACCAGTTCTTTCCAAACTCCCCTTTCACCCATCTCCGTTTATTTTCTGTGTTTCATGAGAAAACAAACAGGCTTCTAAGGGTAATAGTTAAACGAAAACTAAGACATTGAAATAAAATAAAACAGATAGAAGAGAAAGAGCACAAGAAAAGCTACTAAAAGATGTAGATTTACAAATTCATTGATTCACACACACAAGAATCCCCCCCAAAAAACTACGAAATTGGAAGCCAGAATATATATGGAAAGGATCTGTAAAGTGAAAAAAAAGTAAATAAAATAATGATAGATAATAAAACAAAAAGAAAAATGCCCTTACATGATATTATGAGACAGGGAACCTCCAAAGATATCTTTTGGTTCGTTTTCCATTAGCCATCTACTGCTGGGCATGAAGCCTAGTATTTGTAGTGGTAAGTTTAGCTAAACCACTTTGGTTCCTGGCTGATCGCACCTGAGCTATCTTTGGATCTATAAATGAAACACACACACACACACACACACACACACACACACACACTAGCTTACTTTAAAATGCCTTGACTACCTTAAAGGCTGGGAACTCCTAAACCTTCTCTTGTTATCCCAGCCCCTGTCAGGGAAGTGGTCAGTGGCCATTTACCCGAAGTCTCACATGACTGGTTGGCTTTATGTCCTGTTGCACCTATGTGTCATCCTTCTACCCTGAGTCATGGAGATTCTTTCTTGTTCCTCTCTGCATCCTTGCCCATACTATGTCCAGGCATTAGCCATTGGCACCTTTATTGATCAACCAGAAAACAACTGGGAACAAGGACCTTTAGAGTTTGGACAGACGGATTCCCGATTGAATCAAAGCATTAGTACTGATCTTCGACATCTCAACTTTTCTGTCCAATATAGGGGAAAGTGATGATAGCAAGGTGTAGTTTCCCAACTGGTTCTTGATTTGGTCAATGAAAAGGCAGGAACCAATTTCTAGGCTGAAGAGAAAGATGAGACTTCGGGATACTAGGAGGAAAAGCAGATGCAGGGAAAGAGGAGGGTGCTTTTTCAACCAGGCTTTAGAACAAGAGGAAAGCAGAAGTCATGTAAGATCTTGGGGAAATTAGAACTGGCAGTCTCTGCCATCTGCGGTTAACCAAGTTGGTTGGCAGAGGCTGGCTGACATAGACTAGCTAGTAAGATTAGGGCAGGAGATTCCACACCTACCAATTGTGCTCTCTGACAAGTTCTAAATTAATAAAGCTGTCTGAATGTTTTACTTCCGTGGAGCAACGGTGTGTAGAGATAGGGAGAAGCCTGGTCATTCATGGCAGCTTGCTGAGGCTAAGCTGGTTGGGGCAGGAAGCGCAATCACAACTCCCGGGAAAGGCAACAGCTGGCCATTGGTGGAGCTAAGCCTGGAGCAATGGGCCAGTCAGGGGTGGGACCAGAGGCAGATGATCTCAAAGCTTGAAACGGCCAGTTCTGCTGCTCCAGTCCGTGGGTCAGGGCCTAGCAAGAGAGAGAGTGGGTACGGAGACGCAAAGAATGGAGACGAGACAGGGAGTCTGATCTGGAGACAAGACAGAGTTGACAGAGTCTGTAGCATTCTCTCCTCAAATCTCCCCTTTTATATTCCTTCTCAAGTCTCGCCTTGAGTCTCACCTTTAATCTCTCCTTGAGTCTCCCCCTTGAGTCTCGCCTTTAATCTCTCAAGTCTCGCTTTGAGTCTCTCAAGTGCTGGAATTAAAGGCGTGTGCCACCACTGCCTGGCCTTGATTGAAAGGAAATCGTGGGTAAATCAAGATAATTATCAGAGTGTGCTCAGCTGTTGTAGGCTGTTGAAAACAAGTCTCTTGTCAGGGTATACGGCTCAAGATGGCTGCAAAGATGATAGCCGCTTTCTGCTCAGCGTCGGCTCCCAACAGAAGCTAAGCTGGGAGCAAGGGCTGCTGTCCAGGGAAAGGTGGTAGCGTGATTTTTAAAACAGTCCATGTTAAAAATAAAGAAACAAACAAAAAACCTCTTCTCTCAGACATAAACTGAGATCAACCACAATACTTATGTAAATCATAGAATATAATATAAAATTAAGATCGGTCCATTATGTTTGTCAATTAGAAAAAGTACTCTACCATCAATCCTAACTTAAAGAGTTTATGATTCTATACCTGAAATGTGTTTTGCCTGTTACATCATCTGGAAACCATGTTTCTAATTCTATATCATATCTTTTAATGTTAAACAACTTAAGTTTGCTTATGGGAATATAATTAGTCTTCAAGCCTGTCAGAAATCTGAAAATGAATTAAATATTGTCTGAGTAAATAGGACTAAACATAGTTTCTAAACCTGAAACACCTGTAGGGACAGCTGACTACCTTGACAGTCCCCTAATTTCTTATAACATTGGAACATCTGTCTTCAGCCTTTTGGCCCAGAGCCATTTTGGCAAACCCAGCAATGAAGTAGGAATATAAAGGACTAGCTTACCCTATTCCCACATCTGTTAGTCCTTTTGAATGTTATTTTGTCTGCAGATGAGATAGGCAATTTCTGTGGCCACCTTGCCAAAAAACAACCTCACCTGGAGGTAAAGATGCTCAAGTCTTCTATGAAGGAGAACAAGAAAGCTGTCAGAAGAAGACACGTCTCATTGTCAAATGATCCTTAATAATGAAATTACATTAATTTTCACATTCTGTGGACTTCTGATGTTTGGGAAGTCTATTTATCTATGTAAAATTTATTTGAACTATTAAACCTTAGCTACTCATAGCCATTTCAATTTGAGTAAATTGAAAGCAATTTACTATAATTAAATTAGAATCTAACCTTACCATGAGTTTACTGTTTGGCCCTTGGGTTACTTAATCATCTTAAACAGTTGGTAAGAGCAGCTAGTAGAAGGACTGAGTGTAAGCCTTATATTCTTAAATGAGTTGCATAGGAACAATGCCGATCTATGAGTAGCAATATTAATTTTAAATTTTGTATTAATATACAGATTTATATCAATTAAAACCTTAATTTTATATCAATATATAAATTCTGTAACAATGTAAGAAATTATAACTTTGAATTATATCAATTGCAAAAATTCTTACCAATGTAAGATTATGGCTACACAGTGCTTTAAGAAAAAAATTTATCAATCTATCCCATCTATTTCCTCCCCTTTCAAAATTATGACCATTTCCAAATTATCCCTTAAAATGACAATGTATATATAATTTGTAAAATAACCATAACCAGACACCCAAACTCAAGATATCAGAATAATGACAGCTCTCCCAAGTCTCTTTCCTGCTTAATAGCAGTGATGAGAAATTCTTTAAAGGGGTGGGGAGGGAGAGAAAAATTAGAGAATTGGTTAGAAATAAGGAAGCTAGCTTTAGCATCTGTTTTCCAGTTTCTGTATGCTTAGAAGGCTCAAGGCTTGACTGAAGTTCCGACTGGATCTGTCTGAAAAGGTTGGATGAGGTGAGATCATCTGGAACCAGTAGCAATTCCTGAATCTGTTCTGGAAGCAAGTCTCTGACAGCATCAGAAAGTAGGGGGTGGAGTGGCAGCAAGTCAGTTTCTTGTCTCTGAGGATGAATGTTCTCAAAGTTGTACAATCTGAAATATATGACGCTCACAATCAAACTTTTAGTACCATTAAGATATTTGTATGGATTGTGCAGGGTGCACAGATCAGTTAAGGATGAAATTTTGCTCCTTATTTGACCAGATGAAAAACAACTGTCTTTTATATGAGTTAATTTTATCAATAACCAATTGTAATAAATCTTCATTCATGCCATATCAGGGAAGGCATTAAGAATCTTAAGGATTCCATAACCAACAAGATTTTTTTTGTCTTATTTTAGCTGAAGTTTTAGGTAGAGACATGTTTGTGTCTAAGCCAGTTACTGGGCTGTCCCTATGTGGAGTAGTCAGTAGATCAGATCTTGTTTGATTTTCTTGAATTGTATTAGCTCTTCAGGAGGTGTTCCCCTGTCATATCTGATCCATATCACTCTGGAAGGGGTCTAGAGCCTTTTCTCCTTTCCTGTCAACTCAGATACAGAGACTTTCTCCCAAAATAGCATGTTCTTGGTCCAGTAGCAGGAAATCACTAAAGGTATAGCTTGATCTTGAGAATTATATGAAGAGAAAGGGCCATACTACAATGTACTCACAGAGTTGTTAATGTCCTTAGTAAGGAAGATCTAAGTATTTGTAGACGTGTTAATGATTTATGTTGGTGCAGGAGACAGCAAAGAAACACTGTTTCAACAGAGAATATTTTTTAGATTGCTTTTAGTGCATTGAATTTTAATTATCAAAATGCATGTGGTTATAAGTTTGGTGATTATATGAAAATTTCTCTTCCTGTAAATTCAGGCACTTAATGTGGGTCAGAGATAAGGAAACTGAGAGTGGTTTCTGCGTGGCATCTTTAGATCACTATTCCAGAGAGTGTTTCAGTGAATGCTTTCTCTGTTTTCTTCCTGAATTTTCATTGAGTATGTGGTAGCATGTGGAACCAGAATAATGACAGGTTGTGAGCACCTTCATGCCTGTCCACAGAAAAAGCATTTGCAGTACCTGTACTGGATCCTCTCTCATCCATGATGATAGCTACATGTATATTTTTATGGAGTTACATATATTCTGGAAGTGCAGAACAGTAAAGAAAATGCTTTCTAAGACATGTTCCTTCCTGCAAACTGATGTCTGTTCTCAGATCTTTAATTATGAGATTTTTACATACCTTAATTTTGATTTATATACAATGTTTATAAAAAATATAAACTGTCCTGTTTCCTATTTTCTCCTTCTTATAAAACTACATTGAGAACTTCCAATCCAAACATATAATCTTGGTACCTACCTTTTTGTTCCCAAACTTAAACCTTAAAGATGAGATCATAAAGGACTTAATTGCTCGATGACTTCTAAAAGACTGCCCAACAGTACCATTGTAGCACTGTATATATCTTCAATAGCTTACTCAATATTGTTGGAGAGCCGTCATTCTCATATATAAGTTTAAAAGTACAAAATTAAAAGGAAACAAGAAAATCAGATATCCATACCTGTGTTTAATTCTTTAATATTTAATCATATTTTCCTCTATACAAGGGAAGAATTAGTAGTATAAATGACTAAATAATTATTTCATGCAAATACATATCTACGAACACATACATACACAGTCATTGGAATCAGGAAATTAGATCGAAAACCAAGATTGATCACATGCTATAGCTATCTGTCATCTATAAAATATGAGAAAATGCTGAATAAAATGGGTTTCAGTGCTTAATCAGATGTAAAATGTAGATGGCACTGCTTGGAACTTTGAATGAAATTGTCTCTCATTAACGTACCTAAGATTTCCAAAATGTAATACTTTTCTTGTTAGTTTCTTAGTGATTTCCTCCCAAAGCAGTAGGCCAAATTTATACCACTATTCTAGCAAGTATTTAAAGTCTTACTGCATCCCTTAAGAAAAAATAGTTAACAGGAAAATATTTCAAACTTATAAACTCCAGTCAGGTTTTAAGTATGTAAATCACATTGACTAGCATACTTTTGTGGGCATTTATTGTATCAGTAATATTTTTAGTAATATATATGAAAAAAATTTATTATGGATTTTCTGTAGTAAAACATATGAGTATTTTCTATTACTTGATATTTACTAGTTTATACTATTTGTACAGTTTCACTTAGAAAATGGTACTATGAAGTAAATTGAAAATTATTTTAAAATTAGGAACCCTAGGACTACAATTTCAGTCATTCTGTTTTAAACCATATATCTTTCTGGAAATTTTTTTGGTAGATTAATTACAATGTTTATAAAAGCCAGCTAGTGGCAGAGTAAGTGTAAAGAGTATTAAAATTCCTTGATGAAAATTTGAAACTGATGCCTGTAGTCATTTAGTTTTATTTAGTGAATTTCCATATTTTAACTCTTTATAAACTTTTTAAAAAGACCTATGGAAAATATCACCTAGAAACCTCAGGATTCTCATCCAGTAATTAAACTCATGCTATCGTCCTCACTACACAAGTTAATGGCAAACACCACTCTTAAATTATGTACTTATTTTCACTGTATGCTTCACTTGAGTACAGAGAGGAAAAAATTATGCTTCTGTCTATGAAACATATCATTTTTTCACCAGCAATAAAGTTCTCATATGTTAGTGATTGGCAACGTTTTCCAGTTTAAATTTTCATAGCTCAGTCTGCTTGAGATGAGGTACTGAAGTAAAATAGGCATGAACTTCTGGCTGAAATTTCAAGGAAATTGCTTTAGTGTATGCGACTTAGTTTAAAAGAACCAATTACGATATTTTTGTCGCATTCTATTTTCTGTTGCCTAAAGCATGGACGGCAGAAACTATAGCAGCCATCTTGGAATTATGATAGAAGGGCTAAAGGAAATAAAGAGTCTTAGCCCCAACATCCTGAACCACTGTGGTGACACCAGCAGCTGCCAACTCTGAGCTCTAGTTGAGAGGAATAGTGACTCTTTAATGTTTAGAGTATTTTAATCAGATTTATGATATCTAAAAACTGATAGTTTTAAGTAAATGTGTGGTAGGAATGAATTTTTTTCTCATTTTGGATAAAAATAATACACACACATAAATAAATATATAATTTTTTATTTAACTTTTCTTTTGTAAGCAAATTCCTCAACTCTTTGATATTTTGCATATATTTTATCTCTGATTTCTTTCAGCCAAAGGCTAATGTCAAATTGTTTTATGAATTTAGTCATCATAACTTGTGCTTAATATCACAAATTGAATACAACTCCTTTTAGACTTCATTTCTTATCTTACTTTTGTCTCTGTAAGTACCATGGATTGATTTTGTACTTCAAAGAGACAGGGAATAGTCTGCATTTCTCATATTATAGCTAGAGTATAAATGCCTCCATTAAATGTTTGCAAATATTCCCTTAAATGACAAAGTTGGAATGAAATTTTATTTTACTTCACTCTGTCAGCTATTTAATGCCAACTTCAGAAACAAGACAAATTAATATCAGATAAATCTTTTGATAGAGTTAATAATCCCTTAGATGTATATGAAAATAAAATATACACACATATGTACAAATGTATAATTACACATATATGTAATATTACTAAAAATAAATATTATCCTATCAAACACTAGTTTAACATATTTCATATGGAAAAATTCTTGCCTATGGATATGTTTAGTCCACTTAACGTAAATTATATCATGAGTAATTATAGAGATATAAGATATACATTTAATTTTGTTTTGAAAGTCCAGTTTGTTTTTGGTGCAATTGAAAAAGATTTTTGTCAATTTCACTGGCCTGAAATATCTCCAAATATTTTTCCAAGTTTCATACTTTCAGATTTTGTATTTAAGTCATTAATTAGTTTGAGTTATTGTCTCAACAACTAATGAGAGAGTTGATTTCTTACAGATACAGAGACATATAAAGTTTAGATTAAGCTTGAATGGCATCTGCATAGTAAAGTACAAAGTCAACATGAAACTGAAGAGACAATTTACACAATGACACCAAGTATTTGTAACAGCATGTTTGACAAACAGTTTATAGATATGAACTAGAAAAGTTAATAACAATCCACCAAGACGTAAAGAAAACCCCATTTAAAAAACTATGAGTGAATTCAATAAGTCTTTCTGAAAGGGACATAGACATATGGCTAAATAAATACTTGAAATGATGCTCAGAAGTATTAATCATCAAAGAAATGCAGATCAGAGCCAAAAAGCCTCATCGTTCCATTGTTGTAAAATGTTGTTAGAACAAAGAATGAAGACAAAAAGAGAAAATTTGCATGCTTTAGATAATATGCAAATTAATGGCACTATGCACATTAATATGATGGTATTTAACAGTATTGAAACATATTTAACAGATATACTCTAACAACCCCACTTCTACCGCTCTGAATTAAATGAAATGGGCATATAAGAAAGACTTGTATTCTTAAATGAAAGCCTTAGAATTACCAGGAGAAACTGGAAATGCACAAAAATTTGTGTATTATCTTAAGTTACTATAATATATTCTTGGGACAACTTGCAGTAAGCAATTCTGACAAAGTAGTCACTTACCAATCTCACTTACTTTTAGTAAAATTGTATAAGCCTGCAGGACTATTTAATTTGCTTTATATGAAAATAATTTTTAATGTTCCATTTTTAACTAATTTTTAATGACTAACTTCAAATCTCACATAACTAGCAACATACTAAATAAAGAATAAAACTGTAGTTTTATTTTGTAAAAGTAGTACAGAGGAAAAACTAATCCAGAGAAAGACAAGCATTTTTAATATAAAAGGCCTAAACTCAAATAATTATAAACCATTCATTACCCAAGTCTTTCAAATCCTTTATATAACACAAATTATAGACACACCTATATTCTCAGTTTTCAAAAGGAAACTATTACACTGAGCTTTTGGAAGGGAAACCATAAGTAGGTTCATTTACCTAACCTAAAAACAGGCTTCAGGAAACAAAATTATAGAGTATGAAAGTGTTTTCAACTTCATTTCTCACAATGAACATGCCAGATAGTGGCACTGTGATTGGAAAAAACACACCAGCTATATTTAATATATTCCATATTAAATGAAAAAATGACAGGGAAATAGGCAATCATAGATGCTGGGAATTTTCCACTATTTTAGAGTTTCATCATTTTTTTTTCTTTCTTTATTCTAGAAGGTTTTCAATATTGAGTTTACATCTAAGGGAAGTTTTCTAATATAATCACTGATATATATAATTCTAATATAATCATTGTTAAGTTGAAACTTGAGACAATAAGTATTATCACAATTTCACAATGCTCCTCAGTATATGGAAATCTACTTAACAGTTTCTCCATTTATCATCCTCTTTTGTGACATTCTATTATGGTCAGAGAAGAACAAGAATATTAATTCTTCCTTGCTAGACACCCATGCATTGTGTTATATTGAGAATATGTATGTGTGCATGATACACTTTTTGGGGGCTGGGGCAAGAAGGGATATATTGAGAGGATTAGCAGAGAAAATAATTCTATAAATTTAATTTGAAAAAATTACAGTCACAAAGTGAAGGAAGACTTGTAAGAAAAAGCGGCCAGACGAAGAATGACTTTTTAGATAGTCCTTTGGGTATTACCTAATAATTTGATATGCTGTATTCAAAAGACATTAACAAATAGGATAGATTCTCACTCAGTGGGAATCAGATTCAGAGCTTTTGTCCTGTAGAAGAAACGTAAAATACATTTCTGTTAACTATCCGGAAGATTTTTGTTTATGGCTGGTCAATGGCCATCCTATGTTAAAAACAGGTTTAAATCTTCTCTACATAAAATGGGACTCATTGGACCATTAACTGTGGTACAAACGGGGTGCCCACTAGGAATGAGATTTACCAGGCTGTACTATATAGTAGTTAGACTTTCTCCGAACTTGCATTCTCACATAACTTAAATCTTCTGCAGACTAAAGTTAGACATGATACACTGGTCTAAAACAAAGGGTGATATGAATCAAATGAGATGAGACAAATCAAATGTAAATGTCTAGGATGACAGAAGTCACTGCTTAGAAGACAGAACACACAGTAAGTGTGTTCTCTGGTATGTCCTGCTCAGCATTTGATGATGAGTTATATAGAAACTTGTCACAATCTTTCAAAACCTCACATGACCTCCAGTGAGTGTGGATGCACATACATATACACATATATAAACATTTGTATGTATTATGACTATATGGATTATTATATAGGTAATTTTGATTAAAACATATTCATACAGGTAGTTCACAGTTTAGAACCTATTCAAATAGTTAAGATTCTCTTTGAAACTAGTGACTTAGAATTAAGACTCACTTGTAAAGGTTTACTTTATAAATGGAAAAGTAATTTTAATTCCAGGTCATCATTCTGAATTTATCTTCAGATACACAATTTGTATGTTTCTGGCAAGTGATTAAATACTAGGCTAGTGGGTTAAACTACTAGTTTTCAATGTATGAATTGGAAAATAACTGGATCTACTCTAATGAGAATAGGTTTTTAAATTATAGATGATAGGTGATGGGCATAAAAATCGAACTTATTTTGTTGTTTATAAACACATTGCATTTCAGAGTTTTCTTTCTTGTGAAACATCAAAATATCTGCCAACTTATCTGTGGTTAAGAACAGGATTTGGGAAATATTGACAGGTCATGAACTGTCTTTAGAAACTGTCCAAATGTGAATGGCCAGGCACATGTTCATCCTACTGCAGAAAAACTTTAGAAATTAAACAAAGAACTCCATCACAAATCAGAACTGTTTAGTTATGTCACCAGAAACATTTGGGGGTTGGTGTCAGCTCTCCAATCTAAGGCTATTTAAAGTTATTTTTTTAAAAAAAAATCGTTTATATAAGTACAAGTAAGGACACAATGATTTAACTCAGTGCCTGAAATTCCTTCCCTTCTTACTACTGTTAGGTATTCTCCATTATTTGCCACAGGTGGCCTACAACAGAACAGATAGTCCATGTTTTCTTGACTATAGAAAAACTAGGCATGCATGTTAGCACCAAAGAAGCAGCAGGACTTCTCACCCATAAAGTGACATCAAAACTTGTCTATAGCTCCTCTTTCACAGATGTGGTACTTGGAAGCAGTTAAAATAGATTTATTTTAAGTAAACACATGCTTTTTATGGTAATTATCTGACAAGACACTCAAATGAGCAGGCCAAACAACATGGTTACACTGTTCGTACTATTTGTAAATAAAGAACAAACAATTGACCAAAAAAAATTCTTAAAAAGTTATTTCAGGATGTTTTTGCTACGCATCAGCTATTTCCAGGATAATTTTCTAGAAAATATTTACAGGAGAATAAATGTGTTTCCTAAAACAATGATATAACATAAAACTGATATGCAGAAATGCTGATAAAGTTCTCTGAATATAATAATATAACCTTGTCAAAAATTGACATGATGTTTTTAGTACTATCTTTTAACAAAAAAACAATCAAATATTTGAGAGATTGTTCAGGAAAATGTTGAAGAATAGCGGAAGATAGGGACAGAAAGATAACAACATAGAGACAAAGGTTAAAATTAGGCTAATTCGGTCCATCTTTGGCAAAGAAAGCTCACATGCGAGGGACAGATGTCAGAGCTGCAGAAAAGGCTGGCTACAGAAAGACTCTCAAATACACTCTCATTTCCAGAAACTAGAATATCCTTGGCGAATACTAATTCTAGGTTTAATTTTTGTCTGATTTCTTGAGCATTAATAAGATTCTGCCTTCAGCAAATTAGGGTGCATAGAGAAAATGAGAAGCAAGAATATGCCAAGGAATGCATCTATAAAGAGGAACGGCCCTTGTTCCCCACACTGGGAATGCTGAAGTGGCTATCGATGTCTCAGTAAACAATCTGCTGGAAATTGACTGCAGTGTTCTCTCTGTACCATTACATTTCTGGAAACTATTTTATTTGAAGTGTGTCCTCAAGTGTTTTTGTCCTGTGTCTGAAGGCACAGAGCGTCCACGAAAACAGCTGGGTGTAATAGAGCATTACCTTAGGCTTCCAGTTCCCTATGAAGTACTTGTATGACATCCTCCACACACATTTTACAAAAGGTCATCATGCTTTAGGCATTGGATAACCAACTAGTACACTCTTTCTTGGCAAAGATTATTTCTCTGTCACTCAACTTTCCTTCGTTAATTTTATGACGTTGTTTAGGTAGGATTGAAGCCCTGTGAGAATTACACCCTCCATGTTAACATGCCTACTGGTGTCTGACTTATTCAAGCGATACTTATACAATCGTTGGTGAGACTTCTGGTTGTCTTTTTATATTTAGGAATAGACTCATACACATATATATGTAACTAAAATTTATAAAAATAAATACCCTGTGAATTTGAAAGGGGCAGGTAGGCGGCAGGGTTTGGATGATGGAAGGGAAATGAATGTAATTATATGGTGATGTCAAAAAACAAACAAGTAATAAAAATATATCCCAATCCTGACTGTAATTATCTCTCTTAACCAAGTAGAGTAAGATTAGCAGAGAAGAGCAGACAATTGGACTGAATGAGCTGTGGGGAATTCTCCTCTGTCATTGTTTGATAACAATGTACTCCTGGGCAGGCAGCCATCTATCTTGTTACCAGCTGGGTGAATGGTGACCACAGAGCAGAATATACAAAAGCCTAAATGAGATGTCCAAGAGGGAGGATGTGAAAAGAGCTCCCTGCTTTATTTTTGGAAATAAAAATTACCTCATAAGTATATTAGAAGGGTGTACTTTTAAGCACTTGTCCTCAAAATCCCTAGGTGGAAAAAAATTATAAACCATGTACTTTTCAAAGTTTATTCATTCTTTTAACATTCAAATTTCTGACTCTATTTTTTTCTTACTATATTAAGAAAGGGGATATAAGTAATTACCGCTCAAAGGTCTGTAAAGTCTGCTTTGGAACCACAAAATACAAGTATATTTTTAAAAATTGCCTCATAGTTTTAATCTCTTATTTTTCCTTGAGGTGCCATGGTAAGGGGAAACTAAAGTAATTTTTCTTTCCTATCCAGTGATTTTCCACAGGCAACCACAAGTGGAAAGGGATTTCATAAGCTTGTAGTACTTCTTAACCACAACGGGTTTTGCTTCTCAAAGAATAAGAAGAAAACTACACTTGGTGGCTGGTGTCGCTGATTAAAGATTATTTTCACAGCAATATACACTCTATCCCATTCAAGATAGTCAAAATTTTCCACTTGAGATATAGAATTTCTTGGTTGCATTTATTTTATTGTTTGTGTAAATTTGTTCTTTGTATACTTAAAAAATGATGCTGTTTTGTCAATAAAATGTAATTTTTTATTTTTTCATTGGTTTTCAACTTTCTCCATACTAATACTTGGTTTTTAATGATGCTTGTCCTTGATGTTTGCACAGGGCACTGATGACACACTTGAATGACACAGAAATTAGAAGAGTATGTAGGCAAAATGGGAAAATGTTCTATGTGTCCTAATATTTGACAAGTCAATGATTAATTTATCTTGAGAACACTCAAATTGAGTTCCATGCCTCCCCAAAAATTTGAACATTAAAAAATTCAAAAGAGTATGTTGATATGGAAAAAATAGTTCAGTACCAGATTTTCTTTTAACTATAGCTGTGTGGAAAATAGGTTCATAAAACTATCACAGGATGTGAAGGGTTCTGTTGAAGTGATTTGAAAGCAGGAGATGAATCATTGGCAATGAGGAAACAGTAAAGTGTTTCTGCTTGGAAAGCACAGAAGGCAAACTTTGAGGAATGGAAGAAATAATAAAACTATAGAAGGGCATTAAAGAAAAAGTCAGATGTTTTTCATTAGATATTTCTACTGTCAATTTCAAAATCTGACTGGTACGGGCTTAAAGATAGAAGAGAAATATATAAACAAGATAGAAGTTTAAAGAACAATTCTATATAATTTAAAAAATTCTCCATTGCAGTATTTGACAAAGGATTAAAACCTTCAAGTTTTGTTTGCTTGTTTGTTTCTTCTCAGAAAGGAAATTTGATGGTCAACACGAGGAAGGATGTGAATATAACAGGTCTGAATTGGACACATGATCCCAAGAAAGGAAAATACAGTTATTTCAGAAAGAAAATGTAGAGGACAAACACAAAGGAAACTTTTAAATGAATAACATAGGAATTTGTGTTCTAAGATGAGAAGGACTTTATTTGGGTTCTGAAATAGAGTTCCCCATATAAAACTCATTCTGCTCAACTATTTTCACCACAGGATTTACTTTTATAAGTGTAACAAAGAGTCTGTATAAGACTATCAGTGAGAAACACAGATTCTCAAAGAATTGGTCACTGCACATGGGCTATTAAAATAATGATTAATACTGAGCAATTATTATGTGCTGGCATTTATTTGAGAATCAAGCCAAGAAAGCAGGCAGCCACAATCACAGCCATTGTTTACATAAAAGCTGGGCAAGAATTAGAAGAATTATTAAGGAAAATTATCCAAGGGAAGGGTATAATAAATTCAAACTGGTCATCTATTATTGTAAAGACTTTTAATCTGACTTTGCTCTGTAAAAGCTTTGCTCGCCATGTGGCATACATTTTTTAACTTATTTACAATATAAAGGCTCACCTTTTTTAAATGTTTGAAACAAGCTAGTATTTGTGGAAATGGGGAGAGAGAGAGAGAGAGAGAGAGAGAGAGAGAGAGAGAGAGAGACAGAGAGACAGAGAGACAGAGAGACAGAGAGGAAAAGTAGCAAAAAAAGGGTTTCACTTCTAACAACTTTAATTAGCATTTTAAAGGCATAGGTCGTTTCTGACTTCTATAAATTTGTTCATAAATTTAGTCTTTCTCTTTTAAATATTTTATTGAAAATAGATTTTTCTCTCATAGAATACATCTCAACCATAGTTTCTCTTCCCTCCATCCCTCCTATTCCCCTGCTCTAACACCCTTCTCCCTCAGATCCATTCTGCTCTGTTTTGTTTCCTCTTCAGAAAATAGTAGGCCTTTTAATGCCAAGCATGTGGACTTTTTTCTTGAATGTTTGTCTGAAAATCTTCCCTCTTTCAAGCTACTGTAAAATGACAATGGAGTTTTTATTTAATCATTTGTAAGTAGATAACAGTTCAAACTAGAAATGATAGCACACTGATTTGAAAAACTAGACAAAATTATAAATTTCAAAATATAATTTTATAGAACAAATAAATTACCATTCAGGTCAAATTCTTGTAGAAATATGAGGGAGAAACAGACATCAATAATGACATTATTCTTACTTGGTGTTCTATTGAAAGAAAATAATTGGTAGGTAGAATTTCGAAGGTTAAAGTCCATGACCACTGTTCTAGGAGAGCATGACAAGAGGCAGGCAGGTATTTGCCTATTGGAGTAGTAGGTAAGAGCTTATATTTTCATCTACAAAGGAAGAGACTCAGAAAGGTAGGGAATAAGCAAAATAATCACAGTGTTTTGAAACTTCATAGCTCCTCGCACTTCCCACTAGGACACATCTCCTAATACTATTCAATGAGATCTACCAACTGGGGACCAAGTATTAAAAAAATATGAGCCTGTGGTAGCATTCACATTCAAACCACAGCATCCCCCTCCCAGGGACCCATAGTCTGTGGCCATATCATAATGCAAAATGCATTCAGTTCAATTTCAAAACTCTCCATATTCTTTCAAAGTCTCAACAGAGTTTGAAAGGTCCTGAGTTTCTTTTACTACTCGTCAAATTTTTAATCATAACACTCTGTAAAATCAAAAAGCAAACAACATTCTTCTAACATCCAGTGGGACCAATTATGTATTACCATTTCAAAATGGAAGGAGGACTGGAAGCATAATGAAAAAAACATTGTATCAGAGCAAGACTAAAACACAGCCTGATAAACTATACATTCTATAGCTCTATCTAATGTTAAAAGACTTAGATGCCTCCATCTTTGGCTGGCTTTGCTGGAAGCAAGTTAAACTCTTACTTGGGATGGAGCTACTCCCTCTCTGCAGCTCTCTTAGTAAGTATCTCATAGTTTTAGCATCGCCAAAATTTTGGGATTTATGATATAATACAGGCCTCTTTCTCACAGCTTCAAGCAATAGCTTTTCTGTCTCTCCATACAGAGACTCCACTGCCACACATCTGGTGGCTTTAGTGCTCTCCTTACCTGAAGTTCCACAACTACATACTCAAGTAACATTAAATTCAGAACCTCATAGCCCAAGCTGCCAAGTTTAGCTGCCTACTTGTTATGTAAAAATTGCCTCTGAGATTGAAACATTCAGTCCTTCAGGAAGCTCAATAAACAGGAAGGAAAATAGCCTAAATAGATTTAGGAAGTCTCTCAAACAGACCAGATTCACTAGGTCCTTTGGTGACTGAGGGTTTCAAGTTCCCTTCTGATTTGAAAAATCCTGAGGTTCAGAAAATGTCTCTCAGATAAGTAGTGCTGCCAAAACACTCAGATAAAGCCAAGCTTCTAACAGTCTGAGAGCAGACTAGACTGCTTCCTGAAGAACCAGAAAACAGTCATGATGCCTGAAAGGGGGTTGGTTAGACTAACAAAATTACTTGGAAAGGACACTCTCTAATATGTTGAGCTCCCTGAAGGATATGCAGTGGAACCTAGCTTTTACTAGGGTGGACTATGGAGATACAAGTGGTTTTGTTTGTTTGTATGCTTGCTTTTTGAGTCATTTCTGCACCTGTAAGTAGTTCCTCAGATATACTGTAAAGATAAGAAGCAGCATCAGGACAGATTTCATCTTGTCCTCAAAACTCTATTTTAAACTGCCAACCTTTGGAAACCTTGAGGAAGGCTGCTAGCCCCAGTCCTTGGAGGAAGCAGAAGGCCATCATCTCCAGTGATATGGCCCCTGCCCTTGGGATCTGGGAAATGGACGACCAAATATTCCCAGAAGTCTAAAACAGGCATTAGAGACTGTGGCCAACTTGCAACAACAGGAAGAAAGTGATCACACTAACAGGATGACTTATACCTTCCCAGGTCAAAGATGCCTCTTTCCAGACGTATGGTCCTTCTTTGCTGTTAGAATGATTGTTATCAGTTTGAAGGTTACTACTCCTTTACCCATTTACTCAACCATATAAAGCCAAGGCTTGAAAGCCCTAGCTTTCAAATTATCCCTATTTGTGAGAATTGTATTGCATATTTTTGCATCAATAATCATAAGTTAAATTGGCCTGAAGTTCTCTTTTCCTGTTGAGTCTTGTGTGGTTTAGTTATCAAAGTGGAGAAGAACCTTGACAGCATTGGCACCGTGGAAAATTTCATAAACAGAACTCCAATGGCTCAGGCTTTATCATTGACAATTGACAAATTGTACCTCATGAAACTGAAAAGCTCCTGTAGGCAAGGGACACTATCAATTGAACAAAATGGAAATCTACAGATTGGAAAATATCTTCACTAACTCGACATCCATAGAGGGTTAATATCCAAAATATACAAAGAACTAAAGAAGTTACACTCCAAAAAACCTAATGACACAATTTAAAAATGTGGTACTGAGTTAAACAGAATCCTCAACCGAGGAATCTCAAATGGACAAAAAGCACCTAAAAAAATGTTTAACATCCTTAGAAATGCATATGAAAACTACTGTAGCATTCCACTTTACTCCAATCAGAATGGCTAAGATCAAAAACTCAGGTGTCAGCAGACCTTCTTTGAAGGTCTGACATACCTTTTGCTGAGAAATGCAACAGGCATGTCTATTCACTGTAGATAGGAAGCTCAGGATGGAAGAGGTACAGTTACAGTAAAGTCAGATTTGGTGACTCACGAGTTTTATTGGGATTACTTACAGGCATTTTTATACACAGTTCATGAGACCCCCCAAAAACTACCAGGGACCACAACACCAATGCAAGCACACGAGAGTCTTTTATTCAAGTTCAGACTTGGGTCACAGTCCTCTCTGCATAACAGGTTAGGAATATGATGCTTGGGTCCAGGACCTTAGGCTTTAAAATATAGTTTTGAGGACAAAATGAAATCTGTCCTGATGCTGCTTCTCGTCTTTACACTATATCTGAAGAACTACTTACAGGTGCAGAAATGACTCAAAAAGCAAGCATACAAACAAACAAAACCACTTGTATCTCCATAGTCCACCCTAATAAAAGCTAGGTTCCCAGTGTACACTGCATATCCTTCAGGGAGCTCAACATATTAGAGAGTGTCCTTTCCAAGTAATTTTGTTAGTCTAACCCCCTTTCAGGCACCATGACTGTTTTCTGGTTCTTCAGGAAGCAGTCTAGTCTGCTCTCAGACTGTTAGAAGTTTGGCTTTTCTGAATGTTTTGGCAGCACTACTTATCTGAGAGACATTTTCTGAACCTCAGGATTTTTCAAATCAGAAAAGGACTTAAAATCCTCAGTCACCGAAGGACCTAGTGAATCTCCTGTAAAAGTAAATGTGGCTTCATAGAATGAATTATGTAGTGTTCCTTATGCTTCTATTTTGTGGAAAAGTTTGAGTAATGTTGGTATTAACGTTCTGATAGAATTCTGCACTAAAACAATCTGGATCTGGGCTGAGGTGTTTTTTATTTTTTATTTTTTTGTTTTGTTTTGGTTTTTGTTTTTTTTTTGAATATTTTTAATTTTTTTCTTTAATTCTACCATTCATTTATATCTCAAATGATATCCCACTTCTTGGTTACCCCCTTCCCAACCACCAACCCTATGATGTTCTGCTTCCCAGTTACCCCTCCTGTACTACCTCATCCTATATCTGCCCCCCTCACTTTTGCCTGTATGGGACTGCTCTCTCTCCCACCCACATTCTCCTAACATACTGCTCTAGCATTCCCCCTACTTTGGGGCATCAAACTTCCCCTGGACCCAGGGCCTCCCCTCCTGAAGTCATTCTTTTTGATTGCTGTGTAGTACTCCATTGTGTATATGTACCACATTTTCTGTATCCATTCTTCCATTCAGAGACATTCAGGTTGTTTCCAGCTCTGGCTATTATAAATAAAGCTGCTATAAACAGTGAATCATGTGTCCTAGCTGAAGCATGTTTTGGGTATATGCCCAGGAGTGGTATGGCTGGGTCTTCAGATCCAGAGTGGTATGTCCAGTTTTCAGAGGAACTGCAAGATTGATTTCCAGAGTTATTTTACCAGCTTGCAATCCCATCATCAATGGAGGAGTGTTCCTCTTTCTTCACATCCTTGTTAACATCTGTTGTCACCTGCATATTTGATCATAGCCATTCTGACTAGTGTGAGATGGTATCTCAGGGTCAATTTCATTTGCGTTTCCCTGATGACTAAAGATTTTGAACATTACTTAACTGTTTCTCAGCTATTCAGGATTCCTTGGTTGAGAATTCTCTATTTAGCTCTCTACTTAGTTGGAAGATTTTTAAGGAGTGCTTCTATTTCATTGGTGGTTTCAAGATTGTTTAGGTAGTTTACTTGCCCTGGATTTAAATTTGGTACATCGTATCTGTCTAAAAGTCATCCATTCATTTAAAATTTCCAGTTTTGCTGAGTATAGGCTTTTGTAGTACGATCTGATGATTGTTTTAGTTTTTTCAGTTTCTGTTGTTATGTCTCCCTTTTCATTTATTATTTTGTGAATTTAGATACTGTCTCTGTGTCCGTTAGCTAGTTTGGCTAAAGGTTTATGTATCTTGCTAATTTTCTAAAAGAACCAGCTCTTGGTTTTATTGATTTTTTAAAATATTATTCTCTTTGTTCTTAATTGGTTAATGTCAGCCCTGAATTTGATTATTTTCTTCCATCTATTCCTCTTGTGTGTGTTTGCTTCTTTTGTTCTAGAGATTTCAGTTGTGCTGGTAAGTTACTATAGTAAGATTTCTTCAGTTTCTTTAAAAGAGCACTTAATACTATGAATTTTTGTTTTAACACTGCGTTATTTGTGTCCCATAAGTTTGGGTATTCTGTGTCTTCATTTTCATTGAATTCCAGAAAGTCTTTAATTTTATTTTTTATTTCTTCCCTGAGCAAGTTATCATTGAGTAGAAAGTTAATAGGTTTCCATGAGTATGTGGCTTTGGCTTTCTTTTATTTTATTTTATTTATTGGATATTTTATTTATTTACAATACAGATGTCATTCCCTTTCCCCATTCCCCTCCCTATAACTCCCTATCCTATTCCCCCTCTTCCTTTATGCTTTTATAGCATTTTGATTACATGCATGTATTAAGGTCAGTTCTAGGTTGAGGGTCTAGCAATACAATAGATGCAAATAGTCAAGGAACAAGCAACACAATAAACACAAATAGTCAAACAAAAAGCAAGGCATTAAACCCAAATACATGAACACTCCCGTGATCACTGTTTCTAAAGGATTATCAGTATGACCAAAGTATCTGAGCCTACTTCCCTATCCTAGCCCAAGGTCATTTTCATGACTGAAACATATTTCCTTGTCCTAGCCTAAAATTTAGATTCTTGTCTGAAATTACTTCTTTGTTCTAGCCTACTATTTAGATTCTTGCCGGAGAATATTTCTTTGTTGTAGCCCACAATTTAGATTCCTACCTGAAATATCTTCTTTGTTCTAGTCTAATGCCAGATTCCTGCTTGAAGCCTACTTCCTGTCCTTGGCCAATATCATATTCCTGCCAGGCAGCCCATTTCCTTGTCCTTGGCCATGTCAGCTTCTTGACATGTAGCCCCAAAGGCTCTCTACCTCTCCCCATTTTTTATTTTGTTAACAAGACTGGGCCTGTCTTAGGTCGTTCTGACAAGGATGCTTTCCTTACCTGTCATGGAATATGCATTATCAAATGCAATACACTTCTGTTTTAAGTTGGTAAGGCTCTGTGCAAAATTTTACCCGTCCTTGGCTTGCCAGCCTGTTAATTTAATACTTTTGTCTGGGGATCCAGTTTCAGGTTCAAGCCATGAACTTTGGCTGCCATAATGTTGATGTTGTTAAAGATAAGGTTAACACCTCTCTTGATGTGTTAACTTTGCGTAGTGTGATTATGAATTTAAAGGATGCTACTCTGTCGACCTTTCATGCTTCATATAATGCTGATAAAATTATCCATGGGTTGAGGTCAGCATTTCTATTTTGGTCAAAGATCAGGAATGGCATATATAGCTTGATCAGGCTAGCCCTTCCTGTCCTGGGAATAATTTTATTTCTGCTCATCATGTTAAAATATGTGGCTTTCTGTTGTTTTTGTTTTTATTGAAATCTAGCCATAGTCAGTGGTGATCTGATAGGATGCATGGTATTATTTCAATCCTCTTTTATCTGATGAGGTTTGTTTTATGACTGATTATATGGTCACATTTGAAGAGGGTTCCATGAGGTGCTGAGAAGGTATATTCTTTTGTTTTAGGGTGAAATGTTCTGAATATATCAATTAAATACACTTGGTCCATAACATCTATTACTTTCACTGTGCCTTTGTTTATTTTCTGTTTCTACGACCTGTCCCTTGGTGAGAATGGAATGTTGAAGTATCGCACTATTCTGTGAGGTTCAATGTCTGTTTTGAGCTTTAATCAAGTTTCTTTTATGAATATGGTTACCCTTGCATTTGGAGCATAGATGTTCAGAATTGAGACTTCATCCTGGTGAATTTTTCCTTTGATGTATATGAAGTGTTCGTCCCCATGTCTTTTGATAACTTTTGGGTTAATGTCTATTTTATTGAATATTATAATAGCTACTCCATCTTGTTTCTTGGGATCATTTGCTTGGAAAACTTTTTTCCTCCATTTTACTCTGTGATAGTTTCTTTCTTTGTCATTGAGATGTTTTTCCTGTATGTAGCAAAATGCTGATTTCTGTTTGCATAGCCAGTCTGTTAGCCTGTAACTTTTTATTGGGAAAGTGAGCCCATTGATGTTGAAAGATAATAAAGACCAGTGATCATTGATTCCTATTATTTTTGTTGTCAGGGGTGATATTATGTGTAATTCTCTTCTTTTGGGTTTGTTCTGACATGATTAATTTACTGTGTTTTCTTGGGTATAGATAGATATACTCCCTGTGCTGACTTTTCCTTCTTGTATCTTCTGTATGTCTGGATTGGAAGAAATATATTATTTAAATTTGGATTTTTTTAATGGAATATCTCAGTGTCTGCATCTATGGTGATTGAGAATTTGCTGGGTACAGTAGCATGGGATGGTATTTGTGTTCTCTTAGAGTCTGCATTACATCTGTCCAGCATCTTCTGGCTTTTAGAATCTCTGCTGCAAACTCTGGTGTAATTCTGATAGGTGTGCCTTTATATGTTGTTTGGCCTTTTTTATCTTACCACTTTTAATATTCCCCCCTTTTTTTGTTTTGTTTTGTGCATTTAGTGCTATGATTATTATGTGACAGGAGGATTTTCTTTTTTAGTACAATCTATCTGTTGTTCTGTAGGCTTCTTTATGTTTATGGCTATCTCTTTCTTTAACTTAGGAAAGTTCTCCTCTATGATTTTGTTGAAGACATTTTCTGGCACTTTGAATTATGAATCTTCACACTCTTCTAATTCTATTTTATTAGGTTTGGCATTTTCATTATGTCCTGATTATTTTGGATAATTTTGGTTAGGAGCTTTTTCCACTTTATATTTTCTTTGACCATTGTATCAATATCTTCTGTAGTATCTTAGATGCCAGAGATTCTCTCTTTTGTCTCTTGTATTCTGTTGGTGATACTTGAATTTGTATCTTCTGATCTCTTTCCTAGGTTTTCCATTTCCAGAGTTGTCCCCAGTTGTGATTTCTTAATTGTTTCTATTTCCGTTTTAGGTCTTGGACTGCTTTGTTCAATCACTTCACCTGTTTGACTATGTTGTCTTGTATTTCCTTAAAGGATTTATTTGTTTCCTGTTTAAGATCTTCTACCTGTTTGCCTGTATTTTCCAGCATTTCTTTTAATGAGTTATTATATCTTCTTTAAAGGTCTCTATTATCTTCATGATATGAGATTTTAGGTCTTCATCGTGCTTTTCAGGTATGTCAGGACATCCAGGACTTTCTGTGTGGGAGAACTGGGTTCCAATGGTTCCATTTTTTTTTTTTTTTTAGCTTCTGTTGCTTATGTTCTTGTGTTTGCCTTTAGCCATCCAGTTATATCGGTTGTTAGCTGTCTTGAGCTTCTGTTTTGGAGCCAGCTTCCTTAGAGGCAAGTAGATGAGCTCTGTAACATGAGTTAGTGCAGGTATCCTGGTAGACAGGCAGTTCTGTCTCTGGTTAGGGGCCTCCTGTGTCCCTGGTTAGAGAAAGCCTCCTGTGTCCCTAGTTATAGCTGCTCCTGTGTCCCTGGTTAGGGTAGTCCTCTCATGACCTGGATATGACAAATCTTCTGAGAGACAGGCAGGCTGTGTTCTTACTTATGGAAGACTTCCTGGGAAATAGGGATATTGTTGTTTATGAGAGTAGAATGGGCACACAGATCTTCCCAAGCAAAGCAGAAGGGAGATGGTTGTTAAGCAGAGATGTTAAGCAAGTTGTCTTCTATGGTGAGCTCCATGAGTGGGGGGGAGGTCTTATCTGGAGTTGTTATTTGAGTGAGAGTCTTACCTGTGCTCCTGATTATGGCAGATCTCCTAGGAAGCAGGAGGGCTGTGGGATGTAGGGGTATTTTTATAATTCTTAGTGCTTATAGGACAGTGATACCTCTATTACTATCTTACAAACTTGGTCAAAGTTGAGGATCAAAGGAGTTTTTTTTTTTTTTTTTATAAACTCTTTGGATAACAGAAGTAAGACATAGCTATGCTAACTCTGGCAAACTGTGCTTTCTCAACTACATGGCTACTAATTTTCTATACAAGTCTTTGTTTCTAAGACAAAATACTCTATGAGATTAATACAGTGCCCATCCTGCTAATGTTGAGCCTTTGATAACCAGTGTGTAACAAAGGCTTATACCTAATGTAAGGTTGTTATATATCATACCAGAAGAAATAGAGTTTATATTAAGTACTTTGAAACTAAATTTAGATTTTCCTATATTTGTGGAATAAACACCTAACTTTCATATTTTATAAAGGAACCAATTAAGCTTAGTTTTTAATATAATTTGGTGTTCAAGTTTTGGGGTTTCTGTTTTTATCTCAATGCCTTACTTTTACAAGCAATATAGACCTTTTCTCACATTAATAAAAATGGTTCATTTTGTAATCTTTAGAATAGGAATTTCTAAGTATACACACTTGTGGCAATTTTACACACATACACGCACGCACTCACACACACATATCTACTTGTATGTTGATATGTGATTCTATTTCCTACAATTGTTAATTCTCAATAGAATAAATGGTCATATATTGGAAGATATTTTAATAGAATCCTATGCTGTAAATTTCACAATTAATGGTGATGTAATGTTGGATAGCAATGTTTGATTTACATTTAGAAGTTTTTGTTATGTTTGTGTTGACTCTATATTCTTGGTTGTCTTTGAACTGTTTTTCTTTTGTAATTATTTTTCTTTAAACTTTGTATATATCAGTGTTTTAGTTATATGTGTGTATATGAATCTCATGTGTATCTGGTGTTCACAAAAGCCATGAGGGCATTAGATTTCCTGGAACTGAAGTTACAAACATTGTGATCTTCCTCTTGTGACTGCTTCTGTTGTGTGTGGGCTTCTGCAGGAGCAGCAGGCATTCTTAATATCTGACCCATATTTTTATTCCTACATTATCTTTTAATTTTTTAACATAATGAAAGTAGAAAATATGCAAAGCACTTGTAAAATTTAATTAGAACCTATAAAATTATATGTGAATTTAAATAAACAAAATATAAAATATAATTAGTAGCCCAATAAAGAAAAAGCATATTACCTATACTTCAGAATTATACAGATCCCTAAGGGTTATGTTAGTATTTTCTTTTCTTCTACAATCGCTAGACTTTTTAATATATTAGTATATAAGCTGGTAGGGTTACCACTAATGTATATCTAGATATAGTACTAGGTTTTTAGTATGGTTTGATTTACATCATTTATTCCCATAAGTAATGATGGACAAGTGTTAATTCACAACAGTATTTGGTTTATTGTAATGGCTTTTATTTTGTTTCTTTTCTTAAACTGACTGACCACTAGTTTGTGACATGACAATAAAGTGACTAATGTACTCCCTGCTCCCCAAAATGGAAAACAAGTTCAGAAATTTCTATATTCTCAACATACTTTTGAGATTAGCTACAGTTGATTCATATAATGTTTATTCTAATGAAGTTTTTCTATTTTCATACCTACAAATAAAGCTTCTTGTATATGATTAACATGAGATACTTTTGCAAGTGAGCAAAGTGAATTTTAATTTATAATCTCATGATTCGCAATGTTGCATCATAAGTTATTTAATGATATTTTCAAATTTAATATGTTTGATTTAACTGTTGTTGCAAACATTTCTAATTTATAATCTCATCAGTTATGTCTGCCAATTTCTGTTTCTCCACACACTGATAATATTATCAGATATTTAAAGTTTAGCAATCTGATACAGTGCAAAAGATTCTCAAATTTTTATTTGCATTCCTATCATTTATATTGTAAAATTATTTCTTCTTATATTTATTATTTGTCTGCTTCTTGTCTGTCTTTTATGAATTCTTTGTTCTAGAATATTTTATTTCCTTTATTTCAGCAGTAGTCTGGTGTATATTTGTATGTGTGTGTGGTATAAATGTGTATTGTGGTGGTGTTGGAGGTTGAGGTGGTATATGTGAGTGTGTGTGTGTGTGTGTGTGTGATCATTAGGTAGAAGACATCAGTCCTTTTAGCCATTAACATGTATCATACTATCGTGTTTAATTTTTTAATTCTTAGGTATATCCATACAAACTTAGCAGTGAATTAAGAGAAGCTTAACTTTTAATGTAGGGAATATCACCTACCATTTCCTCTTTTTATTTAAAAGAATCTATTTCACTTTGTTTAGTCTGAAAAATACTTACCTATCTTTAAGTTTTGACCATACATTGTCTCATATTTTAGAAAAGCTGTAAAATTTGGCTTTCCTTATTTTGCCATGCAGTCCATCTGTAACTGATTTGTTTTCTTATGCTATTAGAAATGTGTTCTGTATAGTAATTTTCCATGAGCACATCCAAGTTTTTCCAGAACAGTTTGTAACACAGACTTCCTTCCTTGCTGATGGGCCACATCCCCATGTCATGTATGAAAGACCCATCCAGTGATCCAGGCTTTTCAGAGTGTCAGATCTGTGTCACATATAGACCTGCATCACATAGTGACCTGCATCACATAGAGACCTGCATCACATACAGACCTGCATCATCACATACAGTCCTGCATCATCACATACAGACTTGCATAATGAACTGTTATAATGTAAACCTTTCCTGATATACATTCAAAATATTTCGAAACATTCAGTTTAAAGTTTTGGTCATGTGTGCTAATGTATGTCTTAATTTTAGTGTTATGAATTTTTGTATCTTTCATCATTGCAGAGATTAATTATACTGTTATAAAGAACTTCTGCATTAGTCTTTGAATAACTGATATTCAAGAAAGGTAGCTGCACATTACTGATGGCTTACTCTTTAGTACTTAACTATATGGTACCTCCATCACTTAAAATGGAATTTTACTTAAAATAGTATTAAATGAATAAACTACATCATCATTCTGCTGGCTGCTGTTTGCATGTTCTACCAAACCTTTCAAATTTTACCATCAACTTTTCTTAATGTGTAATGTGTCATTTTACTGTTTCATAACTCCTACTTTTTATTGTAATCTTCTGTCCTTTTAACTGAAGCATTTCACCTTCTGTCCTATACTTTTTCATTTTACGTTCTTTTTTATTTGTGTTTTTTTTTAAGTAAATTCAACCTGTGAAGGAGAAAAAGTGTTTTACATCTTGAATAGACACCTGTGAAAGCATTCTGTTGCGATCTGAATTTCAGAAACAGAGTTGGTCTTATAATTGTGTGATCACATGTTTTAAGAGGGCTTGAGAAGTAGTTTGGTGGAGTGTTCTTGGAATGTTTGAGCAAACAGCCCTGAGTGCATTTTTACTAGCACATAATTTTTTTGAAAAAAAATTTTATTGGATATTTTATTTATTTACATTTCAAATATTATCCCCTTTCCCCATTAATCCTCTGGAAACCCCCTCTCCGATCCTCCTTCCTCCTGATTCTATGAGGGTGTTCCCCCACCCACCTACCCACTCACTCCCAACTCCTCATCCTGGTATTCTTCTATAGTTGAGCATCAAGCTCTTCATATTCAGTCTTTCATCTTGTTTTGTGAACATTGCTTTCATGATTTATACTAGTATCCATTGTTATTTCTTTTCATGTTGAGCTTTTACATTCTTGTTTATAACCCGGTGGTTGAAGTTTCTAATTCAAGTACATACTAGACTGAGATCTTGCTCACTTTTGATACCAAATGAGGTTGTGTGCTTTCAAGATGCCATGGCTATGATAGCTTGAAATTCTATATTCAAATTTTGTCCTTGTTCTGTGCACAATAAATAATCCAACAAATGTTTATAAGTCAAAACCTAATTTTCCTAACTAAGAATTTTGAAATACTTTAACACAAATTGAACATTTCCAAATTGTTTATGTTCTCCTGTATTATTTAGAGGTTGATTTTCTAACACATTTATTAAATAATTTTATATATATATATATGCACAATTACACCTACTTAAAGTTGATCACATTTTTATTTATCTTTTCTACTAACACACTCTTCATGGTATCAGGTGTGACTGACAAATGCAAACCTTTTTCAACATACTATTAATAACACATACTTGTTACAGATTTGTGTGGATATTTTCACAAAATAAATTCAATCAGATTGAAAGTGATCCTAGTTCACAGTACATGGCAGATTATGGCAAATATATGACTATAGAAATAGGAGCTAAAGAATAGGAGAAATAAGTGTGAAAATTGTAGAAGGATTTATGACAATACTGTGGGTCTAACTTCACCTTTTGCTTCCAAAACATTGAATCTGTCTCCTCTGTGGACAATAAAACTTTCATCCAATTTTTATGGCTCTGACCTTTTTTGTCTTTTTATTGTGAGAAATTCTTTAGCTTCATTTATTGTGATACAAAGTTTGAGTATTTTTTTGTTTCAATGGCATCTTTCATAAGTGTGACACCTTACCTTTAGATATATTAATAGTTGGTAATAAACAATGAACACCTCAAATATGATCAAAATTAAGTGGGCTCATATTTAATGACATATTTTATGTAAAATGTAAAAGATATATTATTAGTAAAGTAGTAGACTACAATTTAATTTTTCTTTCAAACTTTCTTCATATTATTAAATTTTAATACATTTCCTTATTACAGGCTTTATTCTTTTAAAATAAAGACATAACGGTGACATTAGACTCGTTTCTACTATTCTAGAACTTATTTAATTCAGTAAAGAGTTGCCTAATCTGCCGTTCTCTGTAAATTAGAAAGTGGAAGTAAGTTTATTTTATTTTATTTTATTTTATTATTTTATTTTATTTTATACTGTTGATTTAGGGTATTACTTTGTAGCCTTGGGTATCCTGGAACTTGCTAGGCAGATCAGGCTAGCCTCAAACTCACAGCAGTATACCTGTCTCTGCCTCTGAGTAATGAGATTAAAGTCATACACACACACACACACACACACACACACACACATATAATTTATGTATATATAATTTATAATATATATAATTTATTTATTTTTCTCCTTTAATCCTTTTTTACAGTCCAGACTTTATCCCCCTCCCAGTCGGCCCCCTTGACTGCTCCCCATCCCGTACTTCCTCCTTCTTCCCCACCCCTACCTCTGTCTCCAAGAGAATGTCTCCAACCCCCATCCCCACCCCACCAGACCTCCCCACTCCTTGGATCTTCAAGTCTCTCGAGTGTTAGGTACATCTTCTCTCACTGAGGCCAGACCATGCATTCCTCTGCTGTATATGAGTCAGAGGTCTCATATCAGCTGGTGTATGCTGCCTGGTTCAGTGTCTGAGAGATCTCAGGGTTCCAGGTTAGTTGAGATTGCTGGTCTTCCTATGGTGTTGCCCTCTTCCTCAGCTTCTTCCAACTTTTCCCCAATTCAACCACATGGGTCCCCGGCTACTGTCCACTGGTTGGGTGCTAGTATCTGCATCTGATTCTTTCAGCTATTTGTTGTGCCTCTCAGAGGGCAGCCATGCTGGGCCCCTGTCTGCAAGCATACCATATCATCAGCAACAGTCTCAGGGTCCTGGGCCTCCCTTTGAGCTGGATCCCAATTTGGGACTGTCACTGGACCACTTTTCTCTCATGCTCGTCTCCATTTTTGGCCCTACAGTTCCTTCAGAGAGAAAGAAATCTGGGTCAGAGCTTTTGACTGTGGGATGGCAACCCCATTCTTCCACTTGATGTCCTGTCTCTCCCCTGAAGGTGGACTCTTACCCCCTCTTCACTGTACATCACTTCATTCAAGGGCCCTCCCACTGAGTCCTGAGAGTCTCTCACCTCCCAGGTCTCTGGTTCATCTGTCCCCCTACCTTCCGAGGTTGCCTGTCTCCATTATTTCTGCTGGCCCTCAGGGCTTTAGTCCTGTTCCCCCAACCCCAATACCTGATCATGTATTGGTCTTCCCATGGGGATGCCTTTCTCTTCAGCTTCTTCTAGCTTTTCCCCAATTCAGCAACAGAGGTCCCCGGCTCTGTCCACAGGTTGGGTGTTAGTATCTGCATCTGACTCTTTCAGGTCTTTGTTGGGAGTCTTGGAGGTCAGTCATCCTAGGCTCCTGTCTGCCATGCTAGGCTTGCCTGCTTCCTATACCTGTCCCTTTTCCTACCTAGGTCCTTTCCTCTCTCTGCTCCACATGACTGCATTTTCCCCCTCCCAGGTAGGATTGAGGCATCCTCACTAGGGTCTTTTGAATTGTTAATCTTCTTGAGTCCTATGGATTGTGTCCTGGGTATTCTGTACAATTTTGGCTAATAGCCACTTACTAGTGAGTACATATCATGCATGTCCTTTTGGTTCTGAATGATCTCATTCAGGATAACATTTTCTAGTTCCATCCATTTGCCTGCAAAACTAATGATGCCCTCATTCTTATTAGCTCAGTAGTATTCTCTTGGGTAAATGATCCACATTTTCTGTATCCATTCTTCCATTGTGTGACATCTAGCTTGTTTCCAGCTTTTGGCCATTACAAATAAGGCCACTATGGTACGGTGTGGCATCTTTAGTGATTATGCCCAAGAGTGGTATAGCTGGGTCTTCAGGTATATCTATTTCCAATTTTCTGAGGAACCTCCAGTTTGATTTCCAGAGGGGTTGCACCAGGTTGCAATCCCACCAGCAATGGGGAAGTGTTCCTCTTTCTCCACATCCTTGCCTGCATGCATACAGTGCTATTCTTAGCTCATATTTATTTCACATTAATTAATTGCTTGTTACAAAACATATATGGACAATTACTACCTTTATTTGTTTACTATACTTAGGCAGATAATCATGCTGTAGCTGTGTCTCATGTGACGCTTACTAGGTAAACCTGGGTGCCCAGGAATTTATAAGCCTCTGACTCTGCACTCCAGCATTGGGATTGTACACATGCCTGATTTAACACCAATGTATCAGGATTCCCTGTCCCCCACTCTTTCTAAATTCATTTGTTGTCATTTCAGTAGATTTCTTAAAAATTTCAGTCTATGTCTGTAAATTTAACAAATATATTTAAATTTTAAGTAAGTATACACTTGTAGATTTTCTGTAAAATATTCATCTTCTATTTTAGGAGAGTTTTGCTGTTTAGGTAACTCTTTTCGTTATGAAAATGAGTCTTAGAAGATTGAGAGTTTTGAGTAAGACCTGAATAAGTTTCCCACAAGCACTTCAAGATTTACTTTGTGTATGATTAACAATATGGGGATTTGCTACCAAATGCCAGATCTATATTCATAAACAATAACAAATCTATCACACTTTCTTAATAGCTCTATTCTCACCTACAAACTAGACTTCATATCTTTGACTGTCTTTTCCATAGTAGTATACAAGATTACATATATATTTCAGAAATGTGAAAACTGAAAACTATAGACATAGAGTGTGGCTGAAACACTGAGAACTTTCCAGAATTCTCTGCAGTAGGCTTTGTGAAAACTAGCTGGACACTGGTGCTGAGAGTGAATGACTCATAAGTATGTAAGGTATTCATTAGTAAAGGATTTACAGATTACCACATGCAATGTAGAACTATTTAAGAATAGAATGGTCCACAAACCCTTTCAGCTCCTTCAGCACCTTCTCTCTAACTCCTCCATTGGGAACCCCTTGATCAATGGTTAGTTCAATGGTTAGTTGTGGGCATCCACCTCTGAGTATGTCAGATTCTGGCAGACTTCTAAGGACACAACTATATCAGGGTCCTGTCAGCATGCACTTCCTGACATCCACATCAGCGTCCACCTTTGGTTTCTGCACATGGGATGGATACCCAGGTGGAATGGTCTCAAGACGGCCTTCCTTCAGTTTTTGTCCTACACTCTGTCTCCTTATTTGCTTCCATGAGTATTTTGTTACTCCTCTAAGAAGGACAGAAGCACTCACACTTTGGTCTTCCTTCTTCATGAGATTCATGTGATCTGTAAGTTGAATCTTGGGTATTGCGAGCCTCTGGACTAATATCCAATTATCAGTGAGTGAATACCATCTGTGTTCTTTTGTGATTTGGTTACTTTACTCGGGGTGATATTTTTTAGTTTCATCCATTTCCCTAAGAATTTTTCAAATTCATTGATTTTAATAGCTGAGTAATACTCCATTGTATAAATGTACCACATTTTTTTATCCATTCATTTGTTGAAGGACATCTGGGTTCTTTCCAGCTTCTGGCTATTATAAATAAGGCTTCTATGAACACAATGGAGGAGATCAACAATACCAATCAACCAAAGCTCCCAGAGTCTAAACCACCAGCCTGAGAGGACATAGGGAGGGACCCATGGCTCCAGCTGTATATGTAGAGGAGGATGGCCTTCTCAGGCATAGTTGGAGAGGAGATCCTTGATCCCATGAAGACTTGATGCTGCATGTAGGGGAATTTGAGAGTGGGGAGGTGTGATTAGGGGTAGGTGGGAGCACATCCTCATAGAAGCAGGAGGATGGAGCATGGGATAGGGGATTCCTGGGTGGGAAGAAGAGATGGGGTAAGGGGATAACATTTGAAATGTAAATAAAATATCCAATTAAAGAAAAAAATAGAATGGGCAGTCTAGGTGTCGATGCAGTATTGAAATCACAGCACTTGGGAGACCAAGCCCGGGAAATTGTCATGGGTTCCAGGCCAGTCTAACTACAGAGAAAGTTTCAGGCCAGTCCTGGTGACATATTGAGAACCATATTTCAAAAAGAATCATAAAACAAGAAGAAAACAAACAAAATAAATTTCAAATGTCAAAGATTCTTAGCTTCATTATCATTTCATGGTTAGAAAATAATGGAATTATTATAGATTCAGACATTTTAGGATTTCAATGATGCATGTACTTTGAATGCTTTACATTGTCAACCTCCAAAAGGAAAAGATATTTAGGCATTCTGATTACTTATGGGGAATAGGTGTTGTGGCAGCCCAAGCAAAAAAGTTTCCTTGGTTACAAATGGAATATTTGTAAATGTTTATGTAACATGTATCTCATTTCAAAATTCATTTTCCCTTTCTGTATCTTTCTTTCCCCTATTTCATTTAGATATGCAGCTGATACTTGAGGCTGATATTATTCAATCTCCCCAAGGAAGAAGTTGATAGATCCAGTATGCTGCTTCTTTCGTAGCCAACATTCTGAATTTCCTTTGTAAGCATTTTTGCATGGAGCTTAGGCGAGATGACATGTGGAGGCTGCTTCATATCACTTTAATGATTATTTTCAAAATTTAAAAACATGCATTTGTTTGAGAGTAGCTTAAAATTATATGATTGTACAAATATGAAGAGTGATTTCATGACAAAGGATAATTATAAATCTCTGGAAAGAGTGATTTCATGAAAGCAGATTATTATAAATCTCGTTGGCATTAGTCCCATTTCATTAGAAAGTTATCCTACTAAAATATGAAAATTATTATGTGAACTCCAAGGAAACAAAAAAAGGTTATTCAGTTTTTATCTCATTAGTTTTCATAACCCCAGTATATTGAAAACACACAACTGAAGATATCAATAAAAATCAGACCTTTCCTTGGATGGACCATTATGGTCTACAAAGCTCTTCTCTTGTATCACTCAATCCTTTAATTTCAATGACAAAGTCGTGAGGGAGTTGAAAGGTCAGTTATTGCACTTGAGGAATGTTCCATACTATTTCTTTCTATTGAGAATCTTTGCTAAAAGTTCATTTATGTATTTGAAATCTAACTGTGATATGATGAAAATTTTATATAACACGCATGCACATGTATATGTTCATATTTATTCATAAAGTTATTTAATTGTATTTACAAAACATTGTTTGCTTTCAAGCTTCAACTCTGGAAGTTGTCTAAAAACCCTAGTTACTGTAGGGCTTATTGTGTTTCATTTCAAAGACATTTCCAGTGTAACACAGAGTAAACAGGGAAGTTCTGTACCACAAAGAACCATCTCATATAAAGAATCTTTATTTAAATATTAATTTAAGTATTAATGATAATACTAATATGAGAAATAGTATTAAATTTGCTGTATTTTATTGGAAGCACTGCTTTTACAGGGATGCTACTTATTATGCTATTTTTCAGACGAGAAGGGGAGGGCTTTGTGGGAAGACATTTTGGGAGGAGCACTTGGGAGGGGAGATCATTTGGGATGTAAATCAATAAATTAATTAACTTTTTAAATGGAGACATGCATCCAATACTAAGATCTACAAACATTTAATAAGTAACTTCTTATATAATTTATTTTTAACAAGATCAATAACGTCAATCTTTACTCTGTTACTATTGTAAAATTTACCTTACATTCACCCAAATACTACTAGCTACTTTATACACTGTCACATAATTTAAAAATGTATAATATGTCCATTGACATTTACTAATTATTTTATATTGAAGTTGTTTATAGTATTTCTTTCTTCTTTTTCTTTTTCTTCTTTTGCTTTTGAATTGTTTTATTTATTTATTTATTTATTTTTCATAGGAAGATGGGATTGAAGCACTGATACATCTTTTTTTCTCTAATTTTTAAATTAATTATTTTATTTGTTTACACTGAAAATGTTGCCCCACTACTATTCCTCCCTCTGAGAGTTCTTTATTTCATTCCCCATCTCTTTAGCCTCAGAGTAGATGCTGTACCATGGGCATCCTCCTTCCTTAGAGCATCAAGTCCCTGCAGGATTAGACACATCCTCTTTCACTGAGGCCAGAAAAGGCAGTCCTCTGCTACATATGTGCTACAGGCCAGAAACAAGCCCCTCTACGCTCTTTGGTTGGTGGCTTAGTCTCTAAGAGTTCATAGGGGTCTGGGTTAGTTAACACTGTTGTTCTTCCTATGAGATTGTCATTTGCTTTAGCCTTTTCAACCCTTACCCTAACTCTTCCATAGGGATTCCTGGCCTCAGTCCAATGGTTGAGTGTAAGTATCTGAATCTGTCTCATTCAGTTACTGGGATAACCTCTCAGAAGACAAGCATGCTAGGATCCTATCTGCAAGTGCAATATAACATCAGTAAAAGTGTCTGGGTTTGGGATGGATCCCAAGTTGGGTTGTTCACTGGTTGGCTTTTCTTTTGGACACCTGGAATACTAGAGACTCCCAGTATTCAGTGGGGATAATCTTAGCTGAAATGACCAACAGTGAGGACTGGAACCTCAAGAATACACCTCCAGTAATTAGACAGGACTCCCAGTGGAGGAATGGGGACACCAACCCATCTTCAAAATTTTTACCCCGAATTGTTCGAACCTAAGAGAAATACAAGGACAAAAATGGAGCAGAGACTGAAGGAATTTGTTTAGAGTATGTCTATATTCTAAATTTGATCCCTCTCTGCCTATTTTTGAAAACTTTTATGTGTTTTAATATCTAGCAGTAGAGCCACTATCCATAAAAGAAATTGTTACATTCTTTCAAAGGAAATTGACAAAAATATAGAATGTCATGGAAGAGAAATATATATAAAAGTGTGTGATTGTAACATTGTACAGTGTTATTGTAGAAAGCAAGTAGCTATAATCACTGAGAGGATTAGCCTCAGTAAGGAGAAACCTAGAACTACATACTGGGGCATGTTCAAAATAAAAAGTGCTACCCATGTAAGTCTCCAATGATCCTAAAGATGCCTATATAAACTTTAGGTTGCCTGTAGAAACTATAGAAAGCTGTAAAATCAGGATCCTGCTTATGAACAACTAAGAAAATATTTTCCAGTGAGAATGGTAGCATGTACCTTTAATTATACCACTTGTGAGGGAGAGGCAAGAAGATCCTTATTATTTTGATCCATTATGCTCTATACTGTAGTTGCAAGACATCCATAGCTATGTTTTGAGGCTCTAGCTAAATAAACACACAAACAAACAAACAAACAATGTTTCCAAATTCAGCTACCAAGAGCTCCAGAATCCAGTGTAGTAGTGTTGTTCAAAAAGGCCATTCTGAAATTTCAAATAGAAAAAATGAGCTAGTTAAGGATTATTATTAGTGTATCTCTGCTCTCTGACTAATTGAAAGATGACCAATATCTTAATGCTCTATAAACATGGCTTCCTGGATTTATGAACTGCATCAATGACCTGTAATGAAAGATAAACCTTTCTTAATTTCATAGTATCCAGTATTTGACCACAGCAAAATAGATAATCCAGATAGAAATATACAATTTTAATGTATAAAAATTATGTTTCATTTATTTTGTCTATCATTAACATAAAAATATATATTATATAAAATATTTTATGAGGATAAATAAATCAGCTATTGAGTTATGCACATTTCAATCACATTTAGACCCGTTGCCATATACATGTGATAGGAATAAGTATCCTTACTTCTGTTTTTATATAACACAAAATAGACTGTAAACAATGAAGATATTGTCTATT
>NW_021604705.1:4233574-4270814 GCF_004785775.1 Grammomys surdaster
TGTTGAATCTCAGTATCCTGCAATGTAAAACATTTTTTTTAATGTAAAACATTTTGCCTGATAAGGAGATAAGAGTCTCATGAAATTTTATTAAAGTTGGCTAATCACAAAACTTGCCCTCTAGATTATATAAGCAGTAAATTGTTGAGGAGAGGAGAATCTTCAATGGCTGAGCTGCCAACAAGCTGTCCAGGCAGCTCTAAGGGATTCATGTTAACATTTTCCCATCCATGGTAAGGTAGATCCTTGATGATGCATGTTTTGAATAGTCCATGATCCTACAAGTAATTCCTCGCTCATATACCTGCAGGTAGCTTCATAAGTTGATTGGATTACAATTTTGGATTTTAATGAAGTCCATATTTTTATCTCTCATTGGTGCTTTATTTTGGGGAAGGAGTCATTTTCTTCATGTCTCACAGGAAAAATTAAGACTATAACCAGAAAGGAAAAAAAAAATGTGCAAACTGGTAATGGTAGAGATGGGTGGGGCCTGTGTATAAAGCTTCCCAACAAACGCAAGTCTAAAGGTAAAAGAACAAAATGAAATATTTCTGATAGTTGTTAATGCAACAAGAAACAAACAAACAAACAAACAAACAAAAAAGCAAAGCAAAACCATGGCTGAAGGAAAGGTAATTAGCATTTAGAACCCAGATATTTGAAAGCATGAGGTGGACAAACTTCAAACATCACTGTAACAAGTGAGGAAATTGATGAAACCTTGTAACAGAGTTAGCATCTGTTATCTTTCACCAAATCCTTCGAGAATGAGAGGTGATGGCCTGATTGTGAACTTTTGGCAACATTAGGTAGGTTTCTTCCCCTCCCTTATTGGTTTTGACAAGTTTTCATAATTGGTTACATTTTTTCACCTTATTTGAATTATGGTTGTTAAGAATGAATGAATACTGTGTGCTCATATATTTGGAGGCTTTGTCCTCAATTGGTTCAAATGTTTGGGAAGGATTGAGAGGCATGGCCAAACTGGAAGTGGTGTGTCACTGGGAGCAGGCTTTAAGGTTTCAAAAGACTCATGAAAGTCCCAGTGTTCTCTCTGCCTCATAGTTGTGGATCAAGATGTGATCCATCAAATGTTTCTTTGCTCCATTCTTACGAACTCAAAAAATAAAAGCCAAACAAACAAAAGAGCAAACCTTTCTGTATAAGTTGCCTTGGGGTAGAGTCTTGTCACATCAATAGAAAAGTAGCTAAGATAGAAGATGGTACCAGGAGTGAAGCATTTATGGCAGGTCTGACGATACTTTGTGTTTATTTGTTTGCTGAAAGTAGAAGAGTCTGGACTTTAGGCTTGAGAAGCGGTTGAATTCTGTTAGTGGAGCTAATTAGGGTATTCTAGTAGGAATTTGGAAGGTGATAGTACTGAGAGAATTGTAAACTAAGAGGACTTAGATCAGGGGGATTCAGTGAAAAGGAATATTAGCCACTATGCTAAAAACTGCTCTTGTAATATTTTGCCAAAGAATGCATCTGCCTTTTTCTCTTTTGCTAAAATCTACGTGAGGCTAAACTGAAAAGAAATGGATTGATTTCCTTGGTGGTGGAGATATCAGTACAATCAAATAATATATGCTTCAAAGATTCTTTTATGTTGAAATATAGACTAGAATTGTGATGAAAGTGGTGTAAAGAATAAATAGAAGTCTAAAATGGAATGAAGTGAGGGTGTCCTCAGAGAACGATTCCAACCACCACATCTTCAAAATTGAAAATATAAAATATCTAGGGAATTTTTTTGCTACTAAAATACAAATACAAAGCAGAGATTCTACAAATGTGATTAAAATATGCCAGGATTCAGCTCAGGCTGATAGTCTTTATTTCACATGTGGTTATAATTAAAAAATCCTCTGCAGTGTTAGAAGAGGCTTCAGATTTTAAATTTTGAAATAATGTTATGATTGTGAAAGACAACAGGGAATTTAGAAGATGGATTAGACATATTTGATATTATAAAATTGAGGCAAGCCTATGGAAGGCAGAGAGCAGAATTGGTTTGAATAAGAATGAACTCTATAGACTAATAGATATGAATAACTGATCCAAGTGATGAAACTCTTTTTGAAGATTAAGAGATAAATCTTATAAGAGGAGGTTTTTCACTGAGGCCGGACTTTGAGATTTCAGAAGACTTATATCATTCCCAGTGTTCTCTATCTCATGTTAGTGGATTAACATGTGAGCTCTTATTCCTTTTTTTTGCCATAGTGGAATCTACTCCTCTGAAACCATAAGTCAACTTAAATTTTTTCATTTATAAGTTGTTCTAATCAGAGTGTTTTATCACAAAAATAGAAAAGTAACAATGACACCCTCTCTCAACCAAGTAGAACAGCTGAGTCTCTATAAATTAGATTCTCTGTGGTTAAAAAAAAACAGATTAACTTTAAAAACAGAAATAATTTCTAGATATTAATAGTAACCTGGCCCCTATGAATTCATGCTATTATCTAAGGAAATAGCCTGAAGAAGTAGAGGTCTGGAATACAGCCAGTTGGCTCATTAGCAAAAGACTACTCCCTTCAAGACTCAACAGGGATAAATTCATTGGAGCCTCTGGCTTCTGTACTGTAAGCCCCACTTTGGATTTACATAAAAATAACAACAATAAAATTATATTATATAAATTATATATATATATATATATATATATATATATATATATATATTTCTTTATCTGATTTCTTCACTCAATGTTGAAGTTTTCTTTCTAATAATTGTTCTAGGGTTTTAATTTTTTACAATTCAATGAGCTTATCATTGATCTTTAGCATGTAGATATATGTCTAACAAATATCTGTCTTAGTCTTATGCATTTCTGGAGCAGGATATATGCTTGAACTTGAGTATCTAATAATAAGTTTCCTCTCTCTCTCTCTCTCTCTCTCTCTCTCTCTCTCTCTCTCTCTCTCCCCTCCCCTGTTTCTATTCCTCTCCATCCAACTTCAGAATGACAAAAGCCAGCACATTGTAGAGAGTTAAGTCCTGGGTCAAAATGTATTGTTGACAAGACCATGGCCAGGCCAATGATCCTATGATTTAGATACACAGGAGTGGCAAAGCCTTTCTTATAGTAAGCCTCAGAAGAATGAATAGGCCTTCCTTCCTTCATACCAAGTGAGAATGTTGACAGTATGTACTGAAAATTTGTGATGTAGCTTTCTCTCAGCCCCAGATGTTTACACACTGCTCTCTACAGAGACTGCTCCTTGTGAGATTAGCTAAACTTGCCTCTTTGTTCATCCATACACAATAATCCAAACTCCTTTTCAGAAGTATGTAATAAACATGGTGAGCTTTACTGGTATTGCAGCTTTTTCTTCAGAACTCAATCTCAGCTCTTTTGCCTATGTTTTTTATTCTTCCATTTTTTCCAATCAGGGTTTAAAACGAATCCAATCAGGGTCATGGCACATTTATCCATGGTGTGTTAATGAACAACTATTTTTCATTATTTTTGATCTAAGCCATATAAATGCACATGTAAAGCTTGGGACTTTAAAGCCACAGAGAAATTAGGATTTAAATATGTAATAAAGATAATGTCTGCAAATAACTTAAATATAGTTTTTCATTTTATTATATAATTTTCCTCTAATAATAATTTTATTGTTTTAAAAATTATATATAGCAGTTACCTCAATCATTCAAGTGTAAAATTTGACAATTATAAAAGTACCAAAAGGTCTAATTTTCTTACAACCTAAAAATGTTATGAATCAATTATCACATTATTTTCATTGTTTCAAAGCTTCATTATTGCCACCTACAACTATGTAAAGTAATTATGCACGTACCTTATTGTGTAGTCATCCTAGTTTGATGCTTATAAATACCCAGTGCCTCAGCTTCCTGAATTATTCATATTTCACTGAAGCAAATAGTCTTGGCAAAGCCCTTAATTCTTAAGAAATCCCACAAGGGATTATGAGTTGGATGTAACCAATACACTCCCTCTGTTTCTCCACTTAAAACCACATTTTCTGCCAGATTTTGGACATTTAATTATGGTTCATGACTGAATACAAGTTTTCTACATAATATACTTGGCATCTGATATTCTTAAGTAACATGAAATGGCATGTCTTTGGGTGAATTCATAAATGTCAGCACACTTATTATAAACCTACCATATAGTTTTAACAATTACGTTTGAGGAGAGGAGATGTATATTTCAACGATGTTGATAAAAGTCAACCTTAAGAAATCTTAACAATTCTCCCTGCTTTTGTAAAATAAAAAAGTTTGTAGTTTGCAATGATTTATCAAAAGACAAACTAGCCATGGAAAGTGAGACCATTGGAACATAGGAAAAAGCAGCTTTCCATGATCTTAATAAAAGTCAAAATCTAAAGGAAAAGAAAAGAGCAAGCTTTCTCAGTAATAAGACAGACCATCATTGTCCATAATTATCACGAGAGTCAGTGACTTAAAATCTCAAAATCAAGATTGCTTTTAAAAGCAACTGATATTTCGATTGCAATTAGTACTTCTCATTGAGATATCATTTCTTAAGTGCCTCCACTTTGTCCCCATATCCTTATCTAGCTCTAGAAGTCCAACTTTTTTTTTCTTTTCTCTATATTTTGGTTTGAAGATTTTATATCACAGATCTTCCCCAACAGTTCTTCAAGGTTCCAAATGTGGTTTTCAGTTTCTTGATCTCAGCTTCCTGGACCGTCACAGCCTCCACATAGCTCTAGTCCATCATCCCAAGAAGTTACACTCTACTACAAACACAGACAGTCTAAACCTCCTGCCCACTCTAGCCTAGGCTCCCAGGGATACCCTTTTTTTCTTACCTGTGAACATTAAACAACCTGGGATCTAGCTTCCCCCACCTTACTTCATAGAAAGCATGGAAGTCCTTGTCCCCATAGCAGACACATGGAGATACAAAGCATGTCATTAATAGAACATCTTCTCTTAAAATATCCAACTTTGTTATAATGGGACCACCATGAGAAGATCCAGTTAGGAACAGACAGAAAATGGATAGGCACACCTTTAGAATGCCATTTATCTTTAAAATGCTCTTCACCTTTAGAATGCCTGGAAATTTCTCGAAATGATTTCCTTAATTTTTCTGTCCTTAAAATTGTACTGTATCACACTGACTGTGCATAGAGTTACTGTGTTAGCCCACATTGTGGCCAACAAGAGTAAGTCACAGCTGTTCAAAAAATATAAAACAGACCTGCATGGGGTACCAGCAGACACCAGATATTTGAGCTCAAGAGTAATACAAACAAAACAGTTCTCAGTTATATTATTAAAGAAAGCAAAACATGAGGTGGCATTTACGGTTAGCTTAAGCAACTGGAAATATGAAGAAGTAATACATCTGGTGTTATGTCTTACCACCTTTGGTCATGTGAAAAGAGTCAATATCCCTCCCAGGCCTTTGTCTTTCCCACAGAGATAAGGTGAATGTGCCAGGGCATTCCCTTAATATCCTTACTTGTAAGTTCAATCACTTATCATGATTTTTGAAATTCTTTCTAAAAGACTACCTTGTAGGAAGAACACTCTGTACTCTGCTCCATCCATAGTTCACACTAACTTTACAGCTATTTTATACAGATTCTCACTTTGCTGCAAACTGGTTTTATCCATGTTTAATGTCCATTTGCCTCCAGTTCTACAAGCATGTAATCATTTAAAACTCACAACTACTACCATTAAAGTCTCTAGAATTTGAACAATGTATTCTAGTAAATTTCTCTGATATGTTCAAATGAACAAAATTCTACAAACTATTCCACTTTAATGCCCATTTACACACACCTTATTTTTTACTTGAAAATTAAGTTTTATTAAACTTTAAATTGCATTACATTTCTATTAAATACAGCCTTTGACTAACATAGGCTAGCTTCAAACTCATGGATCCATTTTCTTGGTTTATTGCATTTTATAGTAGTTTCTAGGTATTCAGTATTATTTTCACTATGAATTAATTTCCACTTTTAAAATATTTTATGTATTTATATGTTTGTATATTTATTTATATGAGTTCTATTTTATATAGAAGAGAATTAATGTGTTGGAGGGCTTCCCAGGGCTTTTAAGGGTGAAATGGTAAGGATATGATGATATTTCATTTTATACATGAAATCAATTCCATTTTTAATTGGAGAATATAGACCATACTTGAATTTTTAACTTTTTCTTGTTATTTTATAATGCTTTAATATTTTTTCATAAAATCCAAATACCTACTGTGTTTCGGGTCTTCTTGCCTTATCTTAACAAGTATCAACTTTCCTTGAATTATATCACCCCCTCCCACACACACACACATCTGTTTTTCCTTCTTTATATTTCTCCCCATCAATTTATTTGATAGAGACTCATGGTCATGTTCTGAACAGTTCTATAGAGATTTCTGAGTGGACATAAACCAAGAACCAATTCTACTCCATAACCAGTGAGGAAATAGGATCTCAGTCTAACCACACTTGAGGAAATGAATTCCTGACGACTCAAAAGCAAGCTTATCAACCTCTTCCTATTAAAGACATAAGATAAGGCCAAAGACCCAGTTGGCATTAATTGTTTGTAACCTGTGAGAAGTTTTGACTCACACTACCCACAGAAGCTGTGTACATTTTATTAACTTGTGGGAAACAATGGATGGCATATACATATGTTTCTTGGAAGACTCACACAAGTCAGAAAATTAGTAAGAAAACAGGAGAGGGGATTTTTAAAATAGGGGAAATAAAAACAATGCAATATAAGATAAAAAAGAATAATGAAACAGGAAAGGTTAAATTTGGATGGAAGATTTTATAAAGACACTAACGAGAAGAATGTAGAAGGAGACAAGTAACATTAAAGACATTTGAAAAACTTATATGAAAACCTGTTACTGTTGAACCTTCCTAAAATATACTCATATACATCATATAAATATAAATAAATATAAATATAAAAAGGAGTGTCAGTGGAGCCACCCTATAAGGGAAGGGCAATACTTTGAATGGAAATTCAGTATTTCTATAGTAAATAGGAATCCAGTCCTTGAAACTTACTTCTTTGTAAGTAACTGACTCACCCTCCAAAATTACAGAGTATTGCAAATTCCTTGGATAGCCTTTAAAATTTAATAGTCAGGACTTATTGCTGAATATACTATACAATATATTCATAAATATGAAAAAATAAAGATGGAATTCACTATGAATCTTCATTCCTACTGGCTTCCTTTTATAATTCTGGAACATGATATCCATTCTACTGGAGGGAAAAAGAAATCATAATTCACCAAGCTGTGATCCTTGAAAGCTAACATAACCATTGACAAGATATGCCCACCAGTTCAAAAGTTCACCAATGTTATGTGAATAATCAAGCACTTTCTTATTGGAATGAAAAGGAACTCCATGAAAAAGAACCCGTTTCTGGTACTGTTAACAGAGCAAAAACCTGTGATTAGGTAGGCCATAGACCCTAGAGGAGAACTCAATTTTTTTCTGCTAAGTGGACATAGTATTAAAACATCTAATAACTTACAGATACTTCCAGAAAACAGTACATCAGTATTCCCTTTTCAGAGAAGGTTTTCCATGCAGTAGGTGACAACTGACACAGAAACCTTCAACTTATCATCAACCGTAAAATAAAAGACTATAGAGAGCTCAGCACTACATAGGGTATATTCATAAGCTTCTCAAAACTTTATGGAATAAGGGTAGAAAAATTGTAAGAACCAAAGATAAAGGATGACATCAAAGAACTTTTTTCAAGAAAAAGCAGAGTGGTCAAACATATTAACTTATATTGATTATGAAAGCATGCATAAAACAAATGTAAGCTCAAGCATGACAAAAGTCCTAGCATGTAAGACTGGGGGCAGGGTCAAGGTGGACACAATGTCCCACAAGTAACTGGTGAACTAGTGTCATGTGCTGAAAAGAGACAGTCAGTTCTCTAATGACTTGCTGCTGATAGGTTGACCACACTTCAGGGCAGACACCTCTCCCAAAAGAAGTTGAGCAACATTAAATAAACTTGATATGGAGAAAAGAAATAAAAATTATACTTTTAACCTTCTTAACATAAGAAAACTGTCCTATTTAAGTTGTCAGGCAGAGCCTAGATTTTCCATTTAATCTCTCTTGACTCTGATTATTTTAACTTGTAACTAGTGAATGCATCTGTCCTAGTAAACTAATTTTAGACAAATTCTTTCCCCCATAGGCATGAAGTAGAGTGAGCGTGTTTCTTTTTACAGATCTCTCTAAACACATGGATTTGGTTAAGTCTCGGGGTGAAACAGTGATGGAAACACTAATACAAAGCTTGCACATTTCCTCTGTGTAGTATCTACTGCAAGAATTCTATCAGAAATCCTTTGAAACAGGCCATGTGGTGCATAAAACATTGCAGTATCTCAAAATAGATTTCTTGAGTCATTATTATGATAATTTTGAACAACATATATCTTAAGGAGCCAAGTCACATTTGCATGTCTCCAGAGATGACTACCATTGAGGGGGAGGCATCACTAACATGCTTTAACCAAAATGATGCAGCGCTGGAGGCAAAGAGTTCTACACTGTTTGCCATAATTTACACCCAGTCTTGACAAAGTGCTTTAGAAATCAAAGAAGATAAAACAAAATGACTGCCAAATGGAATTGTCTGTGTGTTACATATGAGTGCTGTGGTAAGTGGTTTATAGAACTGAGTATCTACAGAAAACAAAGAATCTTTTTATATTCCCCTAGGAAATTTAGGCAGCCAGTTGTTTTATGATTCTCTCATATTATATTAAGAAAAAAATTCCAGGAATTGTAGATGTGTAGGATAAATAAATTTCCATGTTCCATAAAAATATCTTCTAAGTGCCTAAAATATAGTTCTCAGTAAAAGAAAATATTGTCTTCAGAATGTCATTAATAGTATGTGCTTATTTTCAGAGCATTATAAATTCCTTTTCTGTTTCCTTGGCTAGGCTTTAAGCTTACATTACCCAGTTAAATAGTACATATCATAGAAATGAGTAGGTAACACACTTCTGTATCAGAACAAGTTTTTTCTCTGTGTTGGTAAAGACAGATCCAGATTTCAAAGAACTAAAATGCTTAATTTTTAACACAGAACTCCAAAATATGAAACAATGGTACAATATATGTTATGGCATCTATTAATGTCACCTAACCCACTGAATAAACAGACTTGGGTCACACTGTTACTCTGGAGTGTTACTCTCTTGGTTGAAGAAATAAAGCATTAGTCACAATGGAATATGTCTTAAATACAACTGGGAACAATTCGTTACATAGTTAACCTCACTGGTGACAGTATGTCTTCAGTCCCATAATTTTATTAAAACAATTTTCCCTAACCCATTTCCCTCCATTGTACACAGAAACATGTGCAATTTTAATGTTACTTTGTTACTCAAAGTCTGCAAGAAGTTTGATCAAGACAGATAATCTATTAAAACAAAACCATAAGCTTGGTACTATGAATTTTCTTTCTCTGTTATAATATACATACATGTATATTATATTTGAATACATATAAAGTTGGGACAACAGAAATGTGTTTTCCTCTCTTTTGTGATAATCTGTTACAGCTAAGTTTCAATATGTCTAGATATGCATATGGACTCTTAGAGGAGCCCAACTGTGGGCAGTGTACATGTTACCAGGCTCTATATAATTCAAAGCAAACAAGAAACACCAGTAGTAAAATGAATTTTAGAAGGGGGATAAACTTTGCTTTGCTAAATTATGAAGACAAAGCACATTTGTAGAGCAGACTTTCTGAAATTTTAACCTCAGCATCTCATAAAAACATTGTTGGAATATGAAATATAATTTATAAAATATTAAAGATAACATCACTATTTTTTCGTTTACGGGTCATTTAGAAATCAATTCTTTTTTAGATGACACCAAATATGGGGTTGGTGGTATGCCCAGTTCCCAAAGAAACTGTGGCAGAAATCTCATTATGTGTGGCAAAAATCCTAAAAGTATTGCAAAACACATGTACATAACACTGGAGTAACAAACAAGCAAAATGAAGAAATGATACTAGATGTTCATGTGCCTTCCCAAGATGTTTTGCTGATTGGTAGGTACCTGCAAAATCAAATTAGAGCAAGGCTCTATGGGGTCAAGAGAACATCTAGAAACATGAAGATAACTTTGGATAGTGTTTCACGTCTTTGGTATAGGGCATAGACTAGATAGAGCCTGATAATGTTTATGGTTATTTTCGAATGTTTTACTTTTATGTCTTTCTTCAGTTACATAAACATGATTGAGATCAGTAAATACTAATCATGGTGGCTATTCGTAACGCTAAAACTAAAGGTGCATTTTAATGTTACCTTTACTACATCTTGCTAGTAATTTAATATGTAGGAAAATAATTTCAACAAACATAGCATTTAAAAGATATAATTGACACAACAGTTATAAAAGATGATGAACATTTTTAGACCAGAGTGATAATTATTGTTCTGTGATTTCTTAGCTTACCAACTTCCTATCTGAAAACTCAGTTCTGCCTAATACTATGAGTGTAGCTTGGTAAAAGTTTTTATATCACAGACTTGTAAAAATAAAAGAAATCCAGAATGCTTACTTTAGCAGAATTTTTGCTTTTGAATTTCAGGGCAATCACAGAGCATATTTTTCCTACAAGCTAGTATACAGTCATGTAAATAATCTAAGCTATTTAGAAGACTGTAAAATGAAAGTAAAAGGTCACCAAAATCCCAAGAATAACTTTGTTAATGTGAATTTGTGGATACATCCAAAATATTTTATTTTAATTGTATTTAACATAACATTGCTGAGTCATACATGCCATTTGAAATTTAATATTTTTCATAGACTAACATACCAAATAATCTTCTCTGTGACTAAAACATAAATCTAATAATGTATATTTTCTTGAATATATCTCCATTATAAAGAATACTAAATTCATAATCGCTTATAATATTTGACTATGGAAATACAGAAGAAACTTGTTAGATCAGAATAAATGTACTCAAAAGATATTCATGATCCATACTTTAAACGTTGATAGTTAATGGCAAAGTGTTCTTGAAATATATTTGAATTTTTATCCAGAATTTATGAGAACATTTCTTCTCTTGGCTATGGAACACCAACATATACAGACATATATACAAGAATACACATATGCATATAGTTTTATTTTTAGTTCTTTTTTTCCATTACTGTAATATAAAGTTGTAACTTTTTAACAAGTCACTTCATTATTTAAAATGATCATTTTTGGTTTTCATGTCAATAATGAGGTTTTTAATCTTATCTGGTACAGAAAATACCTCAATGTGAATCTTTCATGTATAGTTTTTTGCAGTAAATACTCTATTTTTTAACATTATAAAATGCAATACTCACATTTAAAATTATATAAACACTATTTTAAATGCCTTTTATTCAGTAGCTTCTGAATCTTGAGACATGTACAACTTAAGAATTATTCTCAAAAGCATCATTTTATATTAATTTGTACTTTATATTTAAGATATTTATTTATTTATTTATTTATTTATTTATTTATTGTTTTTTTTCGAAACAGGGTTTCTCTGTGTAGCCCTGGCTGTCCTGGAACTCACTCTGTACACCAGGCTGGCCTCAAACTCAGAAATCCACCTGCCTCTGCCTCCCAAGTGCTGAGATTAACGGCGTGTGCCACCACCGCCCGGCAAGATTTTTATTTTTTATTCTCTCAAATTTTACTGCTAGATAAAAGCATGAAGTAAAATATAACACTTATTTTTGGCTAATCTTCTCTCAGTCTATGAGCACAGCTTATTTAATTTTAAAATTCATCTTGTCTGTTATATTTGTTCCTTCTTAAACTCCTTTACCTAACTATCTTCACTAATTTATTGATAATTTTAGCATGAAGTGTGCTTTGAAGTAACACAATGCATAGGTTTAGATTTTTCAAAGCCTATTTTATTTAAGGTTCTTGAGTGCTTCAACTTCTGTTCTAGCACATGGACCAGAGATAGGAGGAAAAGAAGGTTTATAGGAAATGTTGGTTGTGGACCTGTTTAGAAGCAGTTTGGGCAGGAGGCAGTTCCAATCTTCCTTGTCAGGATATCAACAGTCCAGTCCGATAGCAAACCTGAAACACAAATCGGTAGCAGCAGGTCAAACCAGCAAAAACCACAAGGCTCTACCTAATCCTCAGGACTCAGCTGAAGCACTAAGAATCAATGGGAGTACCATAAGAAATTCTTTGGTGCATTTCATTCTAGGAAGTTAAAACTAGCAAAGACAAGTGAGGCATTGCATAGCTATAGAAGACCAATGAAGAGTTGCACACTGTAGTAATGCAAGAGAGTCCTCTCACTGTCTGTGAAGTCGTACTTACATTCTTTCCAAGCATCACGTGCCTTCGCAAGCATCTGCTTCAGCAAAACAGCCTCTCTCAAAACGGCTTCCAGAAAACCATCATGTGACACAACTGAGTTTCCAAAGAAATCAGAAATTTCCATTACAGGAACAAATATTTATTGTTTATTGTCTCAGATTTTATCAGTGATCCTAATAATTGCAAGTAGTTTTTCTTCTTTTGAAAAGCATTTACATAGAGAAAACATGGGGTTGGAGACATGATTCAGTAGTGAAGAGCACTTGCTATCTTGTAGGGGACAGGAGTTCCGTTTTCAAGACTCAACAATATGTACAGAGTGATGCCATTACTACATTACTACAAGGCATGGGAGACATTTTCATTGTTTAAAAATGCACTTATAGACTTCTTTTCTGGAAAGTCACACCATTTAATGTATGTTTGTACTCTGTCTCCAGAATTTGAATACAATGTAGACTAGATTTACTCTCTCTTCCTCTTTTTTTCTGGAGTGTGTATGTGTTTGTTTGTGTGTGTGTGTGTGTTTCTGTGTCTGTGTTTCTTCATGAAAATTCTTCTGAAACTCTAATACAGCTTATGTTCATGATAACTGAACATGTATATAATTAAAGAGTAGATGTGATTTAAAGGTAAAATGGATGCTAGCTGTACATTTTGACATTTAGGGACAGTATTTCACTGGGATTCTTACAGTTCTTTGGTGATGGCTGACTGAAGGAAAACACACACATGATCTCTATGATGTGAGTACTTCCTGTCATAGTCCTGTCATCCAGACCTGTGTGCAAGAATGTCAATTGAAGAACTGGGTGATTTATTCTATTTTTCCTCTCCTTCTGTCACTCATTGTGGCAGCAAGGATGATTTACTATGTTCCCAGGAGCACTTCCTTTGAGAAGATAGAGGTGACATAAATTTAACACCAGTTCCACCATTTCCCATGAGACTTCCTCTAATATGATGAAAGAGAACACCTTCCTGATTTTCTCCCCATAACTCCTTCACAAGAGACTGAACAACAAGGTTGTGAAGTTCTCAGACTCATCAGAAATTACTCACATAGGAAATTGAACAGTAAGGATACATTTTAGCCCATAGTTTACCCTTCCCCTATCAAAATACATGCTATGGCACTAGTTTCCAACTGAGCATTTGTAGCTCATCTTGGAGAATATGGTGTGTTTTAGTATAATCGGGTGGTTTCTCTTTACATTACAAGGTTTTTGGAAAGAGCATTTGTTATATCCAGAGAAGAAGTAATCCTTTGGCTGGGAGTCAGATGGACTCAAAAAGCATAATTTTTTTTGAAGATAAATGAATCCCTTAACTGTTTTCTCCTGCCACAACCACAAAATTAAGGGTGATTTACAGCATCAAGTTGCCTAATTTTCCATCTGCATTTTGTTTGGAAAGAGTAAAGCTAATGGTAATGTAATACACAAAGGAGTTAAAGTGGAACTTGCATCACCTCACGTGTACAAGTGGTGAGGGTTTTTCCTGCATACATTGAACGGAACCTGCTTAGCCTCTCAGAACTGGCTGTATAGTAAACTTTTAGGAGTGTGTCATGTTTGAAACATCATGATACTTCATTGAATGTTGACAAAGTATGTGGCAACTTCTGAGCTCTTCTGCTAAAACAACCAAAAGCTTTTTATCATTTTTAACAAGTAAATTGGAAAAATTATCCAAGTCTGTCAGTTTTGGCTGAAATAGGAGAAGTTAATTTTTGGTACCAGAAGATTCGGCCCCTCAATAACATGGAGATGATATGCCTGGAGCAAAGAGAGCAACAGTTTAGCTAATGTCATCTTTTAAACTACATTTGTTCTGCTTTCCTTACTCTCACAACCTGGAAACACAAACTTAACATATATAAGTGTTCACCATCTTTTTGAAAAGTAGGAAAACCATCACAGAAGTTTTAAAAACTCAGTCATAGTACATGAATGGTTAAGATCCTTAAAGAAACACTGTCCTCAGATATAAAGGTTGTACTCAAATGCACTGCCTTTAATCAAGCTCATGTTGTCAATGCAGGGAGACTGCAGTAGCAAGACAATATCCTACTTGAATGTACAATTAGATTAATTTTAATTTATCATTGTGTCAAGTGTCAGTTTCCTACCCATGACAAAGAATGATAAGAATTGAAGTGAAATGAAGTTGGTTTTATGGTTATCTTTCCATAATGTTTGTTTAAAAAGTATAATTAGTTGGGTGGATCATAATAATTTTGTGTTAGATTAATTTTCATAAAATTTTCTATAAAATTTATAAAAACCCTATCAGGATTAATAAACCATGTGGGATAGAAGTCAATTGGATATTATATGTTTAAAAATACAATTCTATCAAGAAAGAAGATACTGGTTAACTTCACTGCACTGGGCTCTCTTACTTGACATAGAATGTTAGGATTATTTTTATTGTAGCACTTAAAACAACCTATGATATTCAGACAATCTTGTGCCAAGGGTTTGCTGTACATGGAAAGCTTTATTTGAAAGAAGGCCCTGTTTGTTGGATGTAGGACACAGAAGGTCAATATTTGAGTAGTCCTCATTAATGACATGCAGTGCTGTGTGTGTGTGTGTGTGTTAAATATAGGATAAGGACTACAATTAATGTACAAAAATGAATCTATTGGTATCACCTCACATTATGATTCCTAATTTGAGAGAAGGTGACTTTTACTAGAGAAGAGATGGGGTGTTGACAATAAAGTGTACTTGATGAGGAATATTTATTCATGGCATATCTACTGTTCACTTACTCAGGCTCTGCCTGCCTTGTTATCTGAGAAAAAGGCTACTTTCCATTCTTCAATCTTGAATCGAACTATCTTTAAACATTCTGTACCTATCTGTTACAGTATGATGCAATATAACCTGCCTGCTACTGCTTTCTAGTTTAGTCTTTTAGGCTTACAGGGAAACTTTGTGATCTCTGAAGAAGCAGTTTGAATTCATAAGCAAGTCAGGAAAGGATCGGTGCTTAGATTAGATTGGAAATAAGGTGTCTGGGCTCATCTGTATATTGCATTACCTGTATGCTGCATGCTTTCATGTAGGAAGATAATTTCCTATGCATGGCTTTAGTGATTGCGAATGAATTTTAAGAAGTGCTGCGTTTTCTAATGTGTGTATTTAATCCTTAAACAATTGATGAAATAGAGATACAGATGTCTATGCACTTGTCATTCTGTCATTTCCTTTTCAAATCTTCTTTAGTTTGACATATAAAAATTATATGCAGTATAGAGTGATAATTACTTTTTAAAATAAACTGTATTAGATTTAAGTTTTGCATGATGTAATTGTAATTAATTTTCATATTTAGTGAAGAAGATAACTCAATTAACAATTTTTTATGGTTTAAATCAGTGAGTTCAAAAGACACTACAGCTTTTAAAGTTGAATGCAGAAATTCATAAGGCACACACACACACACGTCAGACATCATATGAAGAAAGGCAGTAAGATGCCACCTAAAACTTTCTTCCTACAAGCAAAGTCAGATATTGCCATTTTCAGATTGGCCTTCATTTCCTCAGGCACAGAGCAACTTCAATGAAAGAAATTAGCTCCATTTTCTTAGCTTATGAGTTTAACTTCAGTACTAATCAGAAAGAAAACTGTTGTGTAGAATCAGTGTTATATATGGGGATTATAATTCAGCATGCCACCTCTTCTGGATCCTGTTATCCTTGACACTATAGTCAGATGACACTGTATACAGAAACTTTGAGTCTGTAGAATTCAATCCAACACAAACAAGGGAATGAGAGGCATCCTGTCAAAAATGCAGCTTACAGTCCATCATTTGGAGGTATATTTCAGCCATTAGTGGCTACAATGTATCTATTAGCGGTAGCATTATATATGATAATGTTTCACATCTAGCATGGTATCTACTTACTTGACAGTGAAACAGCTGTTCCCACTGTAAAAGCTAAGAAGATGCTTTGATCTCCGTAGTTGCAGTATGATTCAGAAACAGCCAAGTGAGATAAGATTAATTAATAATTCTCTGATTAATAAATTCAATAGACATTTAAAAATTAATAAGCCATACAAAAATATAAGCCTACATTAAACTTTAATATGAATGTTTTTTTCATTACTATGTCTTTTCCCAATTCCTGGATAAGTGTATGTTAGTTGGCCATGTTCTGATAGCAGCGGGCTTAAAAGAGAATGGAAGTCTCATTAGAAGTATATGACGATCATTGTGTCAACAATTGATCATTCCCATCATAACTGTCAAGTGAGAAAGAATTTTTCAGTTTCCAGTAGCAATGGGGAATTGATGGTAAAATTGGCTTAAAATACTTTTTCTTAGAGTGTTTTGTGTACTTGAACTTTGTTCCATATATTAGGGAACAAAAAGGTAACCAGCAGTTAAATTATCATTGATTTATATACACACGTAAGAATAATACATATTGTAAAAGCAATTTCTTCTAAGTCATATATGTGGGCCTTTGTTGTTAATTAAAAATGAATACATACATTTTAAGATAGTTATATTAAAATAGAGTATACCAATGTCATTTTCATTTCCAAATGATGCCTTATGTAAAAATATTGTAACATGCAAAAGTAAAAAAACATTCAAGAGTATTATAATTTTAATGAATATTTTAGGTACAGTAAAAATCATGGCAATAGATAAATTATTAGTTTTAGTATACTTTTGAGTTATCATACTCACATCTAATTAAAACAAACTTCTCCATGATCTCATATCTAAAGTGATATTTGATATGAAACTTTATTTTCAAGCTTATTTAATACATCATCTCTGTTATCAGTTAAAACTGATAATCAAATAAAATCTAGTAATTATTATACACAAACCTATTATCATGTAATGTACAATAAACATTATATTTTATGGCTACAATTATTTTAGGATAATATTACCTTTCTTTTATGTAATTAGATTATTGCAACATAAGAACATGTAGTGACTGCTATGTTTATGTATAGTTGTACCTAACTGTGACAATATATACATATACGTAACCATTCACTAGGGTTATACTGAAGAACTGAGGAAACTGTGAGATACCTCCAACCCATTTGAGATAAATATTATCACACAAAACCATCTAGATAGAAAAATATGTATCTAATAGCTTATGTAATCTTTATTTTTGTCATAACATCTATGTTTTTCCACTGATGTGTTAGCTTTCCAAGTGACATCAGATTTTAAGTATAGAAAGAAGAGAGACTTCGTAAATGTTCATAGATACTGTTCACAGTGTACTTGCTCAGAAGTACTTCAACAGTATATGAAAACAAGCCCAGGGAGAAGATAAGGAGAAGAGGACAGATAATTATGGAGCTTTAGGGAAATAAAATGAAAAGCTAAGTGGACAAATGATTACATGTTCTGATAGAGAGAAAATACTTGACTAAGACCATTTATAATATAAAATGCTAGATATCAGCAGCCTATACTTTTGAGAAACAAAGGAGAGACAGCCTGGAGATTAGTAGCCAGAGTTAGCTAAAATTTACTAAGCACATAAACTGTCATGTGAATTTAAAATTTATCTTAAGATTTCAATATTGTTATAAATGTTATTCAATATAATAATTAATAAAAATATTGTGTATATTTGAAAAAATCAAGATTCACTGAGAACATTACCATAACTTGGCCCAGTGTAATTAGCAGTCCCAAACATTAGATATTGAACTGTTTTTCTAAATATATAAAATATTAATCATTCATATAATCCCACTCCACACACATATATATCTACCTTAAAATTCAGCACATAATTTTCCAAACATCTCTATATATCTTCTTTTAAATGTCATACTTAATCTAAATAGAATAATGTCAGCATCTAAATGTCTTTATATTTTAAGTCAAAGATTCTGTCTCTAAGAAATTTTGTTTATCAAGCACAAGCATACATAAAAAGTTTCAAAGATATAGACTTGTGTTTTACAGAGATTGTTAGGGTTGAGAATACTGTATACTGTGTTGTTTAAAATGCAGAAAGCACGCTTAACAGCCCCTATGTAAAATCCAAATCCTAGATTATCCACTAAGGAAGTATCAGAGGGTTAAATGTACATACTGTATGAATATCCTACCCAATGTCCTGAGAAGATAACAGGAGATGAGATGATGTGGACCAACTGATCCATAATTAAAAACACACCAGCAATCATCCATGAAAGGCTTATGGTAATGTGAGATGTCTTATTTACAGAACCCTCATAACTCAGGGCTGACATCTGGCTTTCCCTTGGTCACAAAGACTATTTGAGGTTTCTGTTGAACATTCTATGGATTGAGCAGCAGAAATGATAGAAGCCAGTTTCCACATTAGTGTTAACTGCCCATTGGCTTGAAATATACCCTAGGTCCCTCAAAATCTGACTTTATAGGGAGCAACAAATGTTGGACATCAAAGGGCTTATTTTAACTGATCATACTAGCTCATGTGCAAGCATTCAGGTCTAAACAGAGGCACACAGTCAGGAGCGTCTGCACACACACATATACACATACGCACGGCATAGGCATCTTTCCAGATATTCTAAAGCAATGCTAAATTTAAAGCCAGCTGTTCCTGCACCATATTCAGACTGTTCCATTTACTAGGCTTATCAAAAAGATTATACATTGATTTTAAGGAGGAACTTTCTTGCGCTTAGACAAAAATTTAATACTATATTATATTTTAATTTTATAAATAGTATAGAATTTGTGATTTTGATTTTTTATGTCTCAGAATCTTTGGATAATCTCTATAGTCATTGGCACTGTTGACATAGCACAGAGTTATGTGAAGACATCAGCCTTCAGACTGAGGTATTTGGTTTGGACTTGCTTTGCTTGTAATTTAAAAATACAGTGTTTAGTTTTCACTATACTTAATCTGGAGTTTAATTCCACTAAAATCACTAGTGATTTATTAAATGATTATATGATATAAAATATAGCAGTGCATATTTTTTATATCTAATTCATTTCCAAATGGCTGTTTGGTGCCTCAAGTCAGATATCTTGAAGATACTATGTTTTCATTGATATTTTGTATATTAAATTCCAGCTTTCCAAAAATAATTAAGATCCAAATCATTCCTTACCATGCTCTGTGATGGTGCAGCAGGTTGTAATTTAGGGCTGTATTTAGTAATGAGTAGTCAGTACTGGGTTGTCATAAAGGAAAGGCCAAATTTTTCTCCTGCCCCTTGCCTGCCTAGACACTGTCATGCTCCCACCATGAAAATAGACTGAAGCTATGAACCTGTAAGTCAGTCTCAATGAAATGTTCTCCTTATAAGATTTGCCTTGGTCATGGTGTCTGTTCCCAGGAGTAAAAGCCTGACTAAGACAATTATGATATGATATTGCTGAGATATAGACATGCCCTTAGTATACACCTTTAATACAAATAATGTGGGTAAGGCTAGTTGGTAGAAGGAAGAAGCTGTATTTAAAAGTGACATCTTATTAAGAAGGGCAATTCAGTTGGGTTCAGGCAGGGCAGCGGAGTTCATTTGAATTTAGTTCAATGCAGTTTGCTGTAATTCAGTTCTGTTTAGTCAGTTCTTCTCAGTATAGTGGAATCTAGACAGTCAGTCGGGAGTCAGTGCAGTGAGAGCAATTCAGTGGAGTTGAATTCATTCCTGAGTTCATGCAGTTGAGTACAGAGTCTCAGAGGCAGTTGAAACCAGAGCATAAGAAAGAGCCAGAAAATTAGAACAAATTGACAAGGGTAGCTTGAGGGCAAGCAAAGTAATTCAGTGAGAAGCCAAGAGAAGCCAGATTGACTCAGTCATCTTGGAGTAGTCATCTTGTTGTGGGCAGAACAGCTAAGCTGAACCAGCTAATGAGAGTTCAGAAAGAACTAGAAAGGGTGAATTTATTCAGCAGTAATCCTCCAAGATGTCAGGTATATCACATGAATACAAGTTACTTTTACAAAAGAATGTCTTAACCTTGTCCATGGAAATTCTAAAGACTCTCATGGAGCAGGAAAGTACTAAAAATCTTGTAAAAAAAGAAATGAAGGAATTTTAAAGCAAGTATGTAGTAATTTATGACTTGCTTGGATTACTCCATACAAGTCTAAACTATGCATACATAAAACTGTAATAGAAGACTTTTTAGACCTAAAATAAGAAAAGAAATTGTGTTTTCAGACTATTGTTTCCTAAAGTGAAGTCTAGATGTAGTTGACTATGACTTATACCATAAAACTGTTTAACATTGCTGTCTGATAAGTGAAAAATAAATACCCTACATTTTAGAAGTTTTTTTTTTTTTTACTCAAAATGCCAAAGTTGTATTTGTTACCATTCCTTCTAGGCTTTGCACTACAGTTACCTGGCAACAGACAGGTATGCATGACTTGTTATAAGAAGGGCTGATTGCTACCCACTCTCACTCTTACTCATCTTACTCTTTTAATCTCCTACTCTCTCCTCTCTGTCCCTTCTCTCCTCATTCCCCTCCTATTTCTCTCCATGTGCTCCTGGTCAGCAACTTCTCTCTCTCTCTCTCTCTCTCTCTCTCTCTCTCTCTCTCTCTCTATCTCTATCTCTCTCTCTATCTCTATCTCTATCTCTATCTCTATCTCTATCTCTATCTCTCTATCATCTCTCTATCTCTCTATCTCTATCTCTACCTCTACCTCTATCTATCTTTCTCTCTCCTTTCCTCCCTCTCTTTCTGTTTTTCTCTCTCTCCCTCCTTGTCTTTCTCTGTCTCTACTCACTCCTCCCCTCCCCTCCTCATACTCTAAACAAACTCTATTTTATACTATATTCGTTGTATGGCTAGTACCTCAGGAGGAAGAGATGCCTTATTATGGACCTGCAGAAGTGCCCCCTTCTACCTCCCCATACTGTGTCTCTACCAAACATATCCTGAATATTTCCAAAAGAACAAGGTTATTCAACTAAATAAAGAATAAGACTTTCAAGTATTAAAGTACATGACTTTACTTTTTATTCTCTCATATATTGCATCCTTAGCACAGTTACCCCTCCCCCACTCCACCCAGTCACACCCACCTTCTCTTATCCCCAGTCATTCTCCTCCTCCATCTATTTCAGAAAAGGCCAAATTTCAAGGAATATCATCAAGGTACACAACATTAAAAAGTTATAGTAAGACTAGACACAAGCCCTCATATCAAGGCTGGACAAGGCAACACATTAGGAAGAAAAGGGTCCCCAAAAGAAGCAAAAGAGCCAGAAACAGTCCTACTCCCTCTGTTAGTAGTTCCAAAGAACAGCAAGCTACTCAATCAAAACATACAAGCAAAGGACCTTGCTCAGTCCAGTATAAGCTTCCTGACTCCTGGTTCAGTCTCTGTGCGCCCATATGAAACCTGATTAGTTGATTATATGAGTCAAGGTTTTGTGTATCTTTGATCATGTGTATCCTTGACCCCTCTCACTCCTATAATCCTTTTTCCTCCTTTTCTGAAGTGTTTCCTGAGGTCTGCTTAATGATTTCCTGTGGGTTTGTCTTAATGAGGGTGTCTACTGCTGATAAAAGACATCATAAGCATGGCAACTGTTATAAAAGACAACATTTAATTGTGGCTAACTTACATCTTCAGAGGTTCAGTCCATTATTATTATGGTAGGAACCATGGCAGCCTCCAGTCCTGGAGAAGGGCTGAATTTCTATATCTTGATCCAAAGGCAGAAGGAGGAGATATGTCTAGATCACACTGGCCAGATTTAAATATATAATTAGACCTTAAAACATCACCACCACAGTGACATACTTTCTTTAAAAAGACCACACTTCTTTTGACAAGGCCACACCACTTAATAGTGCTACTTCTCTTGGGCCATCCATATGAAAACTACGACATACCACTCGATGGTCCCCATAGGCTTGTTCAAACACGTGAGTGTATGAAGATAATAACCACAACATAATGCAAAATACATTTGGTCCAACTTTAAAAGACCCCGAATTCTATCACAGTCTCATCAATATTTCAAAGTCCAAAGTTCAAAGTCTCTTCTGAGATCATGCAATCTCTTAACTGTAATCCCCTATAAAATCAAAATCAAAAAGCAGATCACATAGTTTCAACTTCAAAGGACATACATCACCATTACAATATGTTGTAATGAGAAAATACAGGACCAAAGCAAGGCCAAAAACCACCTGGATGATCTCCAAACTCTGCATCTCGATGTTTGATGTCCAACTCCTTTCAGCTTTGATGAGTGCAACACACTTCTCTCTCCAGCTGGTTCCACTCCCTGTTAGCAACTTTTCTCAGCAGGTATCCCACAGTTCTTGCATCTCTAACATATTGAGGTCTCCAAGGCAACTTCAACTGAATAGCTTCTTATCCCAGTATCTGGCATCCATTCATGATCTTCTTAGCTCTTCCAAGTGCTTAGGTCACATTCCATCTCTGCCCTCTGTAGTTCTCAATGGTCTGATTGACTCCATTATACTGCTGCTGCTGTTCTAGCTGAACATCCCATAGTACTGGGATCTCCAACTTGTTGGAGCCTTCTGCTGCAACTATGCTTCACCAATTGCCTCTCATAGGCTCTCTTCATGGTGCTAAGCCTCAAGTTATTTGCATGACCCTTCAATCCTGGGCCATCACCTGCAACTGAAGCTATAACATTCATCAGTTGCCTTCCCTGGGCTGTTACAGTGCCAAGTCGCATCTGCACTCCATGACCCTTTCATGCCTTCAAAACTAGTACCATTTGGGTTATTCTTACACAAAGTAATATAAAGCACAAGATTCAACTTTGGCTATCTCTGGAACACAGCTTCTTTGTGCTTTCAGAAAACACTTTCCAGGAGATTTCTCCTTAGTGATGATGGTCTTTTTTTAATCACCACTAAATTCTTAGCTCCAGCCAACCAGTATCAACTGCCCCAGTAACTGCTTCTATCCTTCACTCTAAAGCCAGAGCCACATAGCCAAAGCTGCATGTCTGCTATTTGCTAGGACTGGAACATGGCCTCCTTGTTCTATTACATCTTTCACTGCCTAGCTTGGCAGTCCTCGAACTTGCTCTGTAAACTGCTCTTGAACTCAGATATGTGCATGCCCCTGTCTCCTGAGTGCTAGAACTAAAAGGCATGTACAACCATGCCTGGACCTTAGCAGAATGATAAATATGGATCAATTTGCATTTTTTTACATGCTGAAATCCAGTTAGACCAACACCATTTGTTGAAGATTCTTTAGTTTTTTCACTATGTATTTTTGGCTTATTTATCAAAAATCTGTTGTACAAGTTATGTAGATTTAGGTCTGGGTCATCAATTCAATTTCATTGATCAACATATCTGTTATTTATGTCACTATTATGTGGTTTATTTCTTTAGCTCTGTGGTAGATCATGGAATCAGGGATGACGATACTTCTTCATTTCCTTTCATTGTGCATTTGTTTTAGCTATCTTTGGTTTCTTGTCATTTTTGGATATATAGTTTAGTATTGCCTTTCAAGGTCTATAAAGATTGTGTTTAAATTGATGCAAATTGCATTGAATCTGTAGATCACCTTCGATAGGATTGTCATTTTTACTATGTTAATCCTACCAATCCATGAACATGGGAAATATTTTCAGCTTCTGATATCTTCTTCAATTTGTTTTTTTAAACACTTGAAGTTGTTAACAGACAAGTTTAGTTTAGTTGTTTGAGGCTTTTGTTTAAGGTGTTGGTCCCATGATTTCTTTCTCGTCCCTTATGTTGTTTGTATATTGGAAGGCTACTGATTTTTTAAATTAATCTTGTATCCTGACATTTCACTGAAAGATTTTATCATCTATAGAAATGTCCTTGTAAAATTTTGTAGTCTCTTATGTATACTATCATAACATCTGCAAATAATGATACTTTTATTTCTTATTTTCAAATTTGTATCCTTGTAATGTCCTTTTGTTCTCTTATTTATCTAGCTAAAGGTTTAATTGAATAGGGACAGAGAAAGTGTATATCCTTTCCTTTTTTATGATTTTAGTGGAATTGCTTTGAGTTTCTATACATAATTTGATGTTGGATATATGTTTGTCATACATTGACATTATTATCTGTAGGTATGTCATTTTATCTCCATGGGTGTGTTAGATTTTGTCAAAGAGTTTTAAAGCAAAGAGTGAGATGAACATGTGCTTTCTTGTTGCGGTAATCTCCAACCCAAATATGACCGGTGAAAGAAAACACAACTCGATAATTAAGAAGATGAGCTGCATGCCTAGATTGGACAGATTCACCACTACTCTACTCTATTCCTCAAGTATGAGACTCTTATAACTTTCTCGGGGTTTCCAAGTCATGAGTTTGTCCTTTCTCCTCCTGTTTCTCCTTCATGGTCCTTTGTCGCCATCCTCCTCCATTGTCTTCCTTCTCCATCAGCCTCTCTCTCTCTTCCCACAAACCTTTATTTTTCCCTTCTACTGCCCAATCACTAGCTCTAGCCTTTATTTTACAAATTAAGGTGGGCAGAAAGTTCACTAGAATTCACCTGTGTACTGATTCACTCCTCTGCATCCCTTTCCAGGAAAGGGGAATTAGTATCAAAATACAAGGCCAGGTTGTTCTTTCAGTTTGTTTGTATGCTTGATTACATTGACTGATATTTTAATGTTAAATCATCCCTGCATCATTAGGATATTCAGGGTAATAATCTTTTGTTGTATTTTTGTATTAAGTTCTCAGTGTTTTATTAAGTATTTTTGCATCTTCGTTAATGAAGGATATTTGTCTCTAGTCTTCTTTCTTTGTGTGGTATGTGTATCAGCATGACTGATAAAAGTATTGGATAGTGTTCATTCTGTTTCTAGTTTGTGGAATAATTTGAAGAGTATTAAGATTACTTCTTCTTTGAAAGCCCAGTAGGATTCTGTGCTAAAACCGTATGGACTCTGGCTAACTTTGGTTGGGAAACTTTTAATGATTGCTTCTATTATCCTTGAAGATAATAGATATATTTAAATTGTTTAACTGATCTGGATTTAACTTTGCTAAGTTGTATCTATTGAGAAAATTATCCATTTTTTTTTAGATTTTTTAATTTTGTGGAGTACAGGTTTTTAAAATATGGGCCAATGATTCTTTAGAATTTCTTAATATCTGTTCTTATGTACCCTCCTTTCTGATTTTGTTAATTTGGATATTCTTTCTCTGTCTTTTAGTTTGTATAACATTTTCATCTATGTTGTTGATTTTCTCAAAGAATCAATTCTTTCATTTATTCTTCATATTGTCCTCTTTAATTCTATATTATTGATTTTTGCCTTGAACTTCACTGTGTTCAAATGTTTGGCCTCTATTTCCTTTGAGTGAGCTTGCTATTTTTTTTTCTAGAAATTTCTGGTTAACTGTTAAGGTTCTAATATAAGATTTGTTGATTTTTTTCTTAATATAAGCATTTAGTGCCATGAGCTTCCATCCTAACAGCACTTTCCTTGTGTCCCATAGAGTAGATATGTTCTGCATTTATTTTCATTAAACATTAGAAATTCTTAATTCCGTTATTCATTTTTATCTTGAACCAGTAGTCACTTCATAGAGAGTCCTTCATTTTTCATGAGTTTGAAAGCTTTCTGTTGTTTCTGACTTAGTTGAAATCCAGCTTTAATCTATGATAGTCTGATAAAATGCAGGGGTTATTTTAATTTTCTTGGATCTAGTGACATGTGTTTGGTGATCCAGTAAATGCTAAATTTTGGGAAAAGTTCCATGAGCTGCTAAGAAGAGCATGTGTATTCTTTTGAGTTTCGGTGAACTATTCTAGAGATTATCTGTGTCCATTTGGTTCATAAAATTGATTAGCTCATCAGTATTTCTCTATTTTGATTTTGTTTGAATGACTTTTCCTTTGTTAAGAGTGGGGTTTTGAAGTCTCCTACTATCAATGTGTGAGACTCAAACTGTGATTTAAGCTTTAATAGTGTTCCTTTCACAAACGTGGGTGCCTTTGGGTTTGAGGTATAGATATTAGAATTGAAAGATCCTTTTGATGAATTTTTCCATCGATAAGTATAAATTATCTTTCCTTGCATCTTTTGATTAATTTTAGTTTATTATCTATTTTATTAGATACTATAGTGACCATAACAGCTTATTTCTTGAGAGTCCATTTGTCTGGAAGATCTTTTTCAAACCTTTTCCTCTGAGGTAACCTCTATCTTTGATATTGATTTGTGTTTCTTGTATGTAACAGAAGGATGGTTCTGTTTTCCACATTTTTATCCTTTTTCTCACTTTCTTTTTTTTGTTGTTTTTCTATTGGAGAATTGAGTCTACTGATATTGGGAGATATCAATATGCAAGGATTATTGATTCATGTTATTTTACCCTTATTGATAATGGTGTTTCTCTCTCTCTCTCTCTCTCTCTCTCTCTCTCTCTCTCTCTCTCCCTCTCTCGGTGTGTGTGTGTGTGTGTGTGTGTGTGTGTGTGTGTGCACATATACCTGTATGCATACACAGTTCCCTTCTTCTAGTTTAGGACCCAACTGGGATGGAACATGGATCTGACTGGGATTGGTGGAGCAGGGTTAGTCAAATTGGTTAGTCTTGAGCCCCCCAAAGATTTCCACAGAGAGGCAGGATTTCGTGGAGTCCTGCAAGATTCTTCCAGACCAAAGAACAAACCTACAGCTAGATAATGGGTCCCAGGGCACTGTGTGCCACTTACCTGTGAAGGCTGTTTCAAGTAGATCACTTTTTCTTGATTTTTAAAAAGAGTTTATTTACTTCTCCTTTATGGGCCTGTAATCATTTTCATAAAGTTGGTTTTAAGGTCTTCTTTTAAAGTCTGCTTCAGCTGTGTTGGAATATTCAAGTCATGCTATAGTAGGATTGCTGGATTCTGATGATGATATATTGCCCTCGTTATTGACTGTGATCTTTGCTGGTGTTTGGGCTAATTACAAGTCTAAGTGCCAATTTCTGAGTTTGCCTTTGTTGCATGAGCGTTTTATTCCTTGATTTCTGTTTTCTCTCTGGTTTTCTGATAGGCATGGCTTTATGTTGAATCGGGGCACTCCATTTGAGTTGGGGACTCTTGGAGATATAAGAAAGAAGTTGCATTGTGCATTGTTTGGTGTGGCACATAAAGAGTGGAGAAGGTTAGTTGGTGGGACCTATCTGGAGTTTGATTGCGTGTGTAGTTTCTGGTCCATCAGGGAGTCTCTGCCCAAGATGGGAGCTGGCACAAAATGACCAGGGGGAGGAGAAAAAAATGGGGTTAGTTGGAATGGGGAGAGGGAACCAAGAGAGTTTAGGGGGTCCAAAAGCAAACAATCTATCTTGACTTGTAGTGCCTGTAGCGGCCTATGGTCATCCAAGGGTCTCTACTGGAGTTGTTGGCTAGGGCACTGTGACAATTAGGGGTGAGAGTATTGGGGATAATATTGTAGATTGGCACTGAGTGGAGAAGGTCTGTGGACATATCTGGAGTTCTCATGGCCAGCATGGCCTCTGGTCCAACAGGAAGTCTCCGCCTTAATTAAACTACCCATTCTTCTAGATGATGTGGCCAACACTTAAGCAGAGGATGTCTAACTCCACTGGGGGTGAGGGCTTAGCAATGGAGGTAGGCAGTGGTAGATTGATGGAAGATTGTGTCTGTGGGAACTAACGGAGTTGAGAAATTCCATCGGTGGGTCATTTCTCTGTTTTTCTGACTGGTATGATCTGCACTTGAGCAGGGGGATATCGGTCTGAATTGGGGGCAGGAATATGTAACCAATGTGAATGACTTTTAGTTGTTCTGTTTAAAGATATTTAAAAACAACACTTTTCAAATTACCAAGAAAAAAATTTGTCGTTGTTGTGACATATACTACTACAAATTTAACGTATATAATAATTAAGAAAAAAATGAGAGTAACAAAGATTTTAAGGCCTGGACAAGATTGCAAATGGAGTAAAGTTATGACCAGCTGAGCCTGATGACTTTGGTTTTATGGTGGAAAAAGAATCATGTGTACCCTGGTATATATGCATTTTCCCAAGTATGCACACATATACACATATAAGTAAATAAATATCAAAATAATGAGTGTTTTATGAACTTTCAGTAAAAGAAATCTACATAAACAGGCAATAGATGTTAGGAGTAAGGAATAGGTATAATTTGTGCTTGTCAGACCTGTAATAAAATCTCATTATATTTTTTTGTGCAAAAGAATTTTGAAAATAAACTCAGATTATTAAAGAAAGAAAGGAACATGAGAAATGCTTAATACTTGTCTAAATGTTATAGTTTATTAATCGTAACGTGAGTAGTTTAAAACACATTCGATGGTTGAATAGTAAAAGTACATTATTATATAATGATGTCCATGTAAATAGACACCATTTATGGCAACTTCGACATAAAAGAAATTTAAAAGCATTAAATAGTAGGGTAGTTTTTTTTTTATAGAAGTGGCCCCTACAACTTCATGTATTTGAATGTTTCCTATGCTGATTCATGTTGCCTTTTCTGACTCGTGCCAATTTGGGGAACCCTTGTGGTAGCTGCTGGATCAATTCACTGCTATTGATTTGTATTTCGTGTTTGCTAATGGACTGACTTGTCACTACTGATAAATACTTGGTGTTTGCTATTAAACTGGACTGTTGGTATCTAGACAATGAAGAGTTGAATTGTCCCCCAAAGAACTACTTCTAAACAGGTACATCTACCCTTTTTCTATAAATCTTCATTTTCCCCTATGTCTGGTCAGTCGGATGGAAGAGAGGTTGAAACATTTAAAAACCCTAAGTAAAATAGGTTTAGAGAAAAATTTAAGCCTACACAAATCCATGCAGGCTCTGTGATTGTTGGTTCATCCTTTGTGAGCCTCTTTGAGCCCTGCTTAGATGATTCTGTGAGCCATGTTCTTATGGTATCCCTGACCCCTCTGACTCCTGCAATTCTTTTCTCCTCCTCCCCTGAATGTTTGGTTGCGGGTTTCTGCATTCTCTCCTGTCTGTGGCTGAATAAAGCCTCTCTGATGACAATTAGGCTAAGCTTGGGTCTGTAAGTATAGGAGAATATCGTTAGGAATCATTTCATTGACTGTTTTTCCCCCAGTCATGTTGGTTTCTATCCTACATCTCTGAGCTATTCAGCTATTAGTTCCTGACCCTACAGACAGTGTCAAATGTAAGCTTTGCTCTTTGCTATGCAATCTGTTTTCCTTATCAATTGATTGTTTTTGTTTTTACAAAAACATTGTGTTTCAACAATAGAAAAATAAACTAAGACATTTATTTCATAAAAAACAAAAACAAACAAACATAAGCAAACAGGTAGCCAAAACTATACCCTTAAATCACAATAGTAAAAGCATAACTTCATGTAAAGACAAGGTTTATTTGCTTCTGTTCATGTCTTTTTTGATTTACACAGGGAAAAATATTGCATCTGTACCTGTAGCTATACCTATACCTATTTCTATACCTACCCTACACCTATGCCTATACCTATAACTGTACGTGTACCATATCCATACATACAGTTATGTCTATCTATTAAAATTGAAAATAATACAAGTGATAGCTCTAATTCATAAACAGAGGGCAAAACACACCTATAGTAGTTAATGCAACCACACATATAAGGAGGGACACCGGTAAATCATAGCTATAAGCACTCACTTGGCTCTGGGAACAGTACCATGAGTAAAATTCCAACAAATATTAGTTTTTAAAATGCTTCCAAGAACAATGATCTTTTGTTTCATTATATTTTTATTGATTATTTTGATATGTCATATAATAAATTCTGAGCCTACTCTTTTTCTTGTCCTCCCAGGTCTGGCCTGCTCATCCTGTTATCTTACAGGCACCACCAAAAAATAAGCAGAAAAAGAAAAAATATTCAATTCGTGTTTCTCAAATACTCATGGGAGCTTGGTCAAACTCAGTATGGACAGTCCTTAAAGAAAACTGAGTAAATATTCACTCACACCCTCACCAGAACTGAGCAGTTGTAGACATGTACACTTCTGAATCCTTACCAAAATTTTAATTTTAAAGAGTTCTTTTTGATGGCTTCCTGTCTAGGTTGTTACTTTTATGAATGGATGTGGTAGAGGTAGGGGTTCTCATAGAAACCTTCAGAGTCCCTCTTCCTCAACTGAGAGTCTGTAGTAATAAATGCCATGGCAAATTATCTTCTTTGCCCTTTACAGTCAGTGAGTCAGTGAGAGCATAGATCATGGACTCTACATTGTTTCTAAAGACAGCACAGACCATTGACATCTACATTGTTCCCAGTATTATCATGAATCACAAATATTACCAGTGCTCCAGGTGGTAAGGCATTACACCCTGACCCTGGGCAGCAGTACAGTACATGGCTTCAGGCAGGAGCACAGACCATGGACATCTGAATGGTCTTTGGTAATAACACTGACCATGAATATCAACACAGACCCCATAATCAGTAAGATAACAGACCCAGACAAAGCCCTTGGTAGCACAGACTCAGACATCATCATGGCCTTAGGTTGCAACGCAGTCGACCACCATACCAGTATCCCCTCAGACAGTGGCCCATACCAAGGACAGCTGAATCTGTGGTACCTCATCCATGGACATCAATATGACTTCAACACAGACTAGGGCAATCAACCACAGATATCAAAGTGGCCTTGATGGGTAGCATAGACCATAGATGTTTTTGATGATATCTAATCCTGGAAATGATCAGTCCTTTCTCTTGGACATCCTGTAATTGCTCAGAACTCTAACAGTTGTGTTGTATGAGATGCAATGCTAGCTCCAGGCCATTGCATTTCTCACTATCACAAGTATGTCAGCACTATTTGGCAAAACATGTTTTCTTGTTCACAAGGCTTCTTTCACACTTATCACTGTTGTACTGTCTCTAGTATCATCTCTCTCCACCACTCACTCTCTGATGTATTCCTCTATTTTTCCATCTCTCCACCATATATTCCTTTCATATAGTGGCATTGGAAACTGTGGTGTGTCATATAGTATTTGTCCCAGACAGCTTTGCATACAAATATTCATAGCAACGAGTCATTGGACTGGTTCAAGTCTCAGGATCACCATAAATCCTGCACCATGACTGAAACTCATCTCAAATACTCTGCTTTCGCCAGAGTTGTGGTAACCCTGCAGCTCTGGCTCTGCAGGACAGGCCCCTTCACACATTCCAGAAGCTCCTATATGGAGTACATATTGAAATGACTTGACTCAAAGACCTAGATATGGGTCCAGATATTAGTGGAGTTCGTCAGCTGGCAAGGATCAGCCTGCCTTCTCTTTCATCATATTTTAAAATTGATGAACTATATGAGAGTACCTCATGTCCTTGTGATTTGAACAGGAGAGTTCTGGTTCCTGTTAAGTTGATAATTAATATAAACCATTCTTTATGTGTCATTTTCGGTTTCTTTTCAATACAAGGAGACAGTGACTTCTTAAGAAGTCTTTTATCAATACTGTCCTTATTAGTTAAATTGCACAGTATAACTTGCAAAAATACTTAATAGTTTTTAAATTTTGCTTTTTAATTTTTCTTTTTAAAAATTTATTTATTTATTAAACTTACATCCCAATATCACCACCCCTCTCCTCTCAGTATCCCCTTATGTAGATTCTCCAGCCATTTTTCCTCTCCCTTCACAACCTTTCCATGATCGCCCCATCCTCAACCTCCCTACCATTACCCCTAGTGCGTCAAGTCACTGCAGTACTAAGTACATCCTCTACTACTGAGGCCAGACAAGGCAGCCCAGTTAGGGGAACAGGATGCATAGACAAACAGGCAAGAGATTCAGGGACAGCCCCCTCTTCAGCTGTTGATCTTAGAGACTGAGCCATTGGTGTTCCCTTTAGAAGGTTGTCCCCTATACCAACGAAGTTAAGGTCATTTCCCACTTTATGTTCTGTTAGATATAGTGTATATCATATTATGTTGAAGTTTTGGTCCATTTGGACTTGAGTATTGTGGAGGTTCTTAAATATGGATCTGTTTACATTCTTCTGCATGCAGATATCCAGTTAGAGGAGCACAATTTGTGGAAGATGTTCTTCCTTTTCCATTGTATTTTTTTTGCATCTTTGTTAAAAACCAAGGGTCTGTAGGTGTGTGGATTTATTTCTTGGTCTCAAATTTGATTCTATTGATCAACCTGTTTCTATACCAATATTCTGCTGTTTTCATTAGTATTGCTTTGTATTATAGCTTGACGTCACTAATTGTGACACCTCCAAAAGTTCTGTTATTGTTCAGGATTGTTTTAGCTCCACTGTTACTTTGATGTGTTGTTATTTATGTTGCTGTATTTTGTGGGACTGTGTAAGGGTATCCTGGGTCATGGTGGAGCAGGTGCCTAAAACCCCGAGACTCTGCTGATTCTAGATGAGATTCTGCATGAGAACCGTTAGGAGTTTTGGTGCCCCCCAGAACCCAGGATCCTGGAAAGCAGTCAGGTCTCCATAGAATTACATAGGCCAGGCTATAGGCCTCAGGCCCTAGGGATTTACATACTAATGAAGGCCAGAGGGCAGAACAAATTAAACATGCCTCCCCCAGGTCCTCCCCCAATCCTCCCCTTTTCTCCCTCCCTATATAACTCAGGACTGCCCTGAGTTTTTTTGGGGGGGTAAGGCTAGATCCATCTATTATCAACCATGACAATAAACCTTTTTGGAACCAAGGACTTCCTTGTGTTACTGGGGCCTGTCGCCGCCAAGGCCCCCAGGCCACTGGAACCATAGAGTTCCCCCCAAATGTGGGACCCGCCACTGCGATGGAAGGCCCTCCGGGGCTGCCGCTCTGCTGAGGGAGCCTTTTTAAATTTTCCCCACATTTTGGCACCCAACGTAGGGCACAGACACCCACGGACTTCAAGGACCAGGCCACCCCAGTCTGCTACAGAACGCAGCCAAGCTTCCCTCCCTGCTTGTCCGGTGCTGTGATGAATCGACTCAGTGAAGATTCCACGCTTCTCCCACGCTGACTAAAGCTACAGCTGCTTAATCTCTCACTTAGAGGATCTCTGCGTTCCAGCCACAAGGACCCACATCTCCAAGCAAGCTGGCCAGGCCGCAGAGTCTGCTAAGCCAGTACAGTCTCACCCACGGGTACTGCTAGGGCCTCTTTCTTCTTCCCCATCCCTCTCCTTTCCTTGGCTGTGGGTGCTCCTGACGTGAGCCCACATGCCCCCGTCTCAGTCCTACTTGAGACCAATCGGTCCCTGGCTGCCTCAGAGCACAGAGATCCCCAATCCTTTTCATTTTCTCTGCAGTGGATTGTCCGATGCGAGCCCACATGCCTCAGTCCTAAGAGCCAAGGACTCGAGACCAGTCCATCTCAGGCCAACTTCTGGCCCGGAGATCTCCAGTCCAAGAGCTCTACACCCCTGTGGAACCTGAGTGAAAATTCCCCATGCTGGGTGGGGCCCCGCCATGCTCGCCTGGTGTTGCAGGAAATAAACTCAGCCAAGATCCCATGTGCTCCTGCCATGCTGGCCTACTGTGTCACAGCAGACACACGGACACACAACAGAGATTCACGCCTGTGCATGCCCACACATGGGCCTACATTGTTCCCTACAGGTGGTAGAAGATTTGGACAAAGCCAGCTCCAAGAGTACCCCCCCGCAAGCACCCGCCAAGACCCTCTCCATGGAACCGTGAGTAACTCCAGCCTAGTCCCTAAGACTAGACGGATCTCTCTCTATTCTTTCTCCCTCTTTTTCTCTCCACATGTTTCGGGCCAACGTTTTCTCTCTAAATTTTAACTACCACTAGCTCCTGCCTGGCTCAAAAACCTAAGTTTCTCTCTCCACATGTTTCCCACAAAATGGTGTAGACTCCTTAATCACCATTCTTTACCCCTCCCCCCAAAAAATCTCCCACGCTCTGTTTGTCCCTCCCCCAGAGGTTAACTTTTCGTGCTAAAACTCCAGGCTAAGCCTAGAGAAACTGCCGCTGCCTGTCCTGTCCTCCCCCTCTGAGAACAGCGAGCTACTGACTCTAGGTACTAGCCTCTAGGTGTCTCCCTGCCAAACTTTTCTTCAAAGTTAGCCTTTCTTTTCTCTAAGAAAAACAACAGGGGGAATTCCTTGGCCTCTCTGCTAGAACACCCAGCCACCACATGGTAGCCCAAACCATCACATGGCAGAACAGGACTTTCCTCCACTACTTCTAAACCCGCCATTAATGCCTTTTCCCCTAACAGGAATGCCTAAAACAACACTGTTTGTGCTTTTCAACCCAAAATTTTTTGCTTTTTGTTTAAATGTCTCCTTTTCACTCATAATATATTCTCAACATTTTTTTTCAACTTTTAAAATTTCTTCAAGGTTTGAAAGTCATCTAAATCTACTTCCACAGGTTAAATCAACATGCTGATCACCACGACATTTCAGCTTTTAATTAACAACTAATCTTCCTTCACAGACAAACTGTGGATGTCTACCCCAGATGTTATTAACACAATGTTTTCTCCTTCAGCCATCTAATTCCCTCAAAAACCTTTGACTTTCCAAGAGTGATTAAATATTCATCTTTGAGACATCTCCCTGCTGGAGATGCTGCTTCCCTGTGATTATATCCACAGATCCAACAGAGGCAAGCTGCCTACATCTCGGCAGACTACAGACTCCAGAGATGAGCTGATGCTGAGACAGCGCCATCTCCTGAAACCTGACAAGCTGCCTCTCCCAGTCATCTCATCTGACTGAAGACCCAGAGATACTCGATACCAACTACAGATGAACTCTTGCCAAAGTCACATAGCTGAAGTGACATGTTAGTGAGGAAAAAGTAATGTCTATCTAGATTAGTCAGATATTACTACCCTCAAACTGTACCACCTAAATTCAATTGATTCAATGATCCCTTACCTTCCCTACCCCCCCCCAACTCCCCTTACCCTGTGACATGATTATGCTAATACCTCTGGCCTCCTTAGTGCTTTCTTTCAGCTTCCTCATCCAAAAGTTTTACAGTGACCCCCTTTTTTAAAAAAGTAAAGGGGAGTAGATGTGGGACTGTGTAAGGGTATCCTGGGTCATGGTGGAGCAGGTGCCTAAAACCCTGAGACTCTGCCGATTCTAGATGAGATTCTGCATGAGAACCGGCAGGAGTTTTGGTGCCCCCCAGAACCCAGGATCCTGGAAAGCAGTCAGGTCTCCATAGAATTACATAGGCCAGGCTATAGGCCTCAGGCCCTAGGGATTTACATACTAATGAAGGCCAGAGGGCAGAACAAATTAAACATGCCTCCCCCAGGTCCTCCCCCAATCCTCCCCCTTTCTCCCTCCCTATATAACTCGGGACTGCCCTGAGTTTTTGGGGGGTACGCCTAGATCCATCTATTATCAACCATGACAATAAACCTTTTTGGAACCAAGGACTTCCTCATGTTACTGGGGCCTGTCGCCGCCAAGGCCCCCAGGCTGCTGGAACCATAGAGTTCCCCCCAAATGTGGGACCCACCAGGGCGGTGGAAGCCCCTCCAGGGCCGCCGCTCCACTGAGGCGGCCTTTTTAAATTTTCCCCACAGTTTTTTTCTCCATATAAAGTTGAGAAGTGTCCCTTCAAAATATTTAAGGAATTTTGTTGTGATTTGATGGAAATTGTTTATCAGTAATAGGAGTTCTCTGGTAGAATTTTTTTGATCATATATGTATGTATACTACCATATCATCTGCAAATATCGATACTCTGATTACTTTCTTTCCAATTTGTATCACCTTGATCTCCTTTCTCTGTCTTATTGCTAAAGGTAGAACTTCTAATACTATATTGAAGAAAGAGAGAGAGTTCACTGCCTTGTCTTGTCCCAGATTTTAGGGTAATTGCTTTATGTTTCTCTCCATCTAATTTGATATTAACTATGGACTTGCTGTATATTGCCTTTCTTATCTTTAGGTATGTGCTTTGTATCCTTGATCTCTTTAAGTTTCTTAACCTAAGGGGTTTTGGATTTTATCAAAGGCTTTTTTAACATTTAATGAGATGATGTTGTTTTATTTTCCTTTAAGTTTGTTTTTGGTGGATTGTGTTTGGATATTTTGTATATTGATCCACCTCTGCATCTCTGGGATGCAACCTACTTGGTCATGGTAGATGATGTCCTTAATGTGTCCCTGGATTTAGTTTGCAAGTATTTTATTGAATATTTTTGTATCAGCAATCAGGTGGGAAATTAGTCTGAAATTCTCTCTATTTGTTGAGACTTTGTGTTGTTTAGGTATCAGGAAGATAGTGGCTCATAGAATGAGCTTGGCAATGTTCATTCTGTTTCTATTTTGTGGAATAGTTTGAGGCATATTGGTTTTAGTTCTTCTTTGAAAGTCTTATAGAATTCTGCACTAAAATAATAAAATGAACTGGTCTTAGTATAAATATGTGAGTGTGTGTGTGTGTGTATTTGTGGTGTGTGTTGTGTGTAAGTGTATCAATATTTAATGACTGCTTCTATGCCCTTAGGGATTATAGGACTAGATAATATATCTGATCATGATTTATCTTCAGCAATTGTTATTTTAGAAAAATCACCCCTTTCACATAGATACTTTTTCAATTTTGTAAAGTACAGGCTTTTGATGTGAGCACTATTGATTCTTTCGTTTTCTTCTGTATCCATTGTTATATCTCCCTATTAATTTCTGATATTGTTAATCCGGGTACTGTCTCTCTGCCTTTTAGTTAGTATAGCTAAGAGTTGCTCTTGTTGATTTTCTGAAAGAATGATCTCGGTTTCATTGATTATTTGTATTGTTCTCTTCATTTCTAATTGACTGCTTTCAGCACTGAATTTATTCAACTGTCTATTCTTCTTGTGTGTCTTTATTTCTTCT
>NW_021604705.1:4270824-4291272 GCF_004785775.1 Grammomys surdaster
TTCTTCTTCTTCTTCTTCTTCTTCTTCTTCTTCTTCTTCTTCTTCTTTCCCTTCCCCTTCTTCCCTCCTTCCTTCTTTCCTTCCTTCCTTCTTTCCTTCCTTTCTTCCTTCCTTCCTTTCTTCCTTCCTTCTTTTTCTTCTTTCTTTCTTTCTCTCTTTCTTTCTTTCTTTCTTTCTTTCTTTCTTTCTTTCTTTTTTTCTTTCTTTCTTCCTTTCTTCCTTCCTTTGTTCTTTTCTTTCTCTCTTCCTTTCTTTTTCTCATTCTTTCTTCTTTCTATTGCTTTCAGGTACAATTTTAAATTTTTTCTATAATTCTATAAGTTTTTATGAAGACACAGCACTATGAACTTTCCTCTTAATACTGCTTTCATTGTGCCCCATGAGTTTGGGTATGTTATATTCTTATTTTCATTATATTCCAGAATGTCTTTAATTTCTTCCCTGACCCTAAGATCTTTGAGTAGTGAGTTGTTCAGTTTCCACAAGTATGTAGAGCTTCTGTTGTTGTTGATGCCCAGCTTTAATCCGTGGTGATCTGATATGATACATGAGGTTATTTCAATCTTCTTGAATCTCTTGAGACTTGGTTTGTGACCAATTATCTTGTCATTTTTGGAGGAGAGTCCTTGAAGCACTAAGAAGTTATAATGTTTTCTGTTTGGGTGAAATATTCTCAAAATAGAGATAGCTCCATTTGAGTAATAACCTGTGTTAGTTTCATTCTTTCTCTGTTTACTTTCTGTCTGTATGACCTGTCCATTGGTAACCGTGGGGTGTTTAAGTCTCCCATTATTAATATGTGTAGTGTGATGTGTTATTTAATCTTTAGTAATGTTTCTTCTATGAATATGGATGACCTAGCATTGGGGCATCATTAGTGTGAAGTGTTGTTCCCCGTCTCTTTTGATTAATTTTGTTTGAAGATCTATTTTATTAAATGTTATAATGGATACTCCAACTTGTTTGTTGAGTCATTGGCTTGGAAAACATTTTTTCATGCTTTTACTATAACTTAATGCTTACCTTTGTTGCTAAAATCTATTTCTTGTATACAGCAGAACGATGGAATCTGTTTACACATCCATTCAGATAGTCTATGACTTTCTCTTGGGAATCGACTCCTCTGATGTTAAAAGATATTAATGACCAATAATTGTTAATTCCTATTATCTTGATGTTGGTGGTGGTAGTGTAAGTGTGTGTGTGTGTGTGTGTGTGTGTGTGTGTTTCTCTTCTATTGGTTGATGGTGCAAAATTATTTGTTTTCTGTATTTTATTGATTGTAGTTAGCCTCATTGGATTGGAGTTTTTATTCTGGTATCTTCTGCATGTCTGGATTAGTGGAAAGGTATTGTTTACATTTGAATTTGTCATGGAATATCTTGGCCTCTCCATCTATTTTGATTGAAAGTTTTGATGGTTATGGTAATCTAGAATGATACTTTTAGTCAATTAAGTTCTATAAAACATGCCCATGCCACTCTAGCTTGTAGAGTCTCTGTTGAGAAGCTGGGTGTAATTCTGATGGTCTGCCTGTTTATGTTACTTGGCATTTTTACCTTGCAGCCTTTAATATCTTTCTTCATTCTGTACGTTTATTGTTTGATAATTATGTGGTGGTTATTATTTTTTTCTGATCCAATCAGTTCTGTATTCTGTAAGCTTCTAGTATATTTATGGAAGTCTCTTTTTTTGGGTTAGGAAAATTTTCTTATATGATTTGGTGAAGATGTTTTCTGGGTTCTTGAGCTGGGACAATTCTTCTTCTATTCCTATAGGTTGGGTTATGTTATAGTTTTCCAAATTTTCTGGAATTTTATGTGATGAACATTTAAAAATTTGCATTTTAACTGATGTATTGTTGTCTTTTATTGTATCTTCTATTCCTGAGTTTGTCTTTTTCATCTCTGTTTTCTATTTGTAATGTTTTTGTCTGTGGTTCCTATTCTCTTCCTTAGGATTTACAATTCCAGGATTGCCACTGTTTGTGGTTTCTTTATTTTTTCTATTGTTCTTTTCATGTTTCTCATGTTACCCATGGTTAAATTTTGATTGGTTTGATTTTGCACATGCCCTATCCACATGATGACACTTGCTGTATGTTAAATACTGAAACAGCCCTGACAGGTCAAGAAAACATGCTTTTAGCATTCCTCTACAATCTTTTGATTCTTACAAACTTTTAATTCTCTCTTTCACCATAATCGTAGTCTTAGTATGATGAAAAATGTCTATTAATGCTAAGAAATTCACAGTCATTTATTCTTTGTTGTTTGACTAATTCTGTGTCTTTTTATTGATTTTCATCCCCTGGGGGCAGGAGGAGAAGCCTCTCCAATCAAGAATAATTGCTGTACTAAACTAGGGTTAGAAATATAAATATTTAGAAGACAGTTTGATACTATAGTCATTTGACAAAACAGTAATAGGTCTTATGTTAAGGTTTGTGACTTTCCTAGCCATGGGTTCATATCCAGGTTTACAGTACTAGCTCTGTCTTCTATGGAGTAGGACTTAAATACAATTAGAGAGCTGTGGTTGCTTCCACATTACTCATGCTACCAATATGTCAATAAATATATCATTCAGAAGGGCTGAATTGCAGCTTGAAATGTCCACTGCTGGCAAAGATTATTCATTGCTTTATTCCCCAAGGAGTATGAATAAGATCTTACGATATTATAGAATCTAGTCAGTAGGGAGGCATCTTCAAGGTTTCATGGTTTATGTCATCCTAATTTCTCCATGTCCTGTGATCTTTTCAGCCTCTGTGTTCTGCCAGAAAGTGGTGTGGGCAACAAAGAGCATGGCCATAGTCTGTAATATTTAGGGAGTTTTTGTTTGATTATTTAAAGAAGATGGTAGAGTCATTTTATCAACATATAGAGCTACTCCATTTAAACACTTTATATATAAATATTTGTAGAAAGTTTCAAAAGCTGTACTCTTCACATGTCTTTTTCAAAGATCTTTAATCTCATTTATTCTCTGAATATTTCTTTATATTATATTATCTCCCAATTTAGGTCCACCCTCTTTCACCCCATTTTCTCTTCATACTACTAGTGTTCTTCCATCCTCATGTAAGACAGTGTCTCTCTATAGTATTGCTTGCTAGCCTATTGGTTTCTGCATTAGAATTTCCTTCTTATGTCAAACCAAGATAATTCACTGGGTAAAGTGCTTGCCACAAGTTTGAGTACCCATATTTAAATTACCAATACCCAAGTAAATCTGAGTATACCCAAGGGACAGCAGAGTATACCCACAAGATTGGTACTAGTGAAATGGGGACAGGCAGATCCCTGAAACTTGATAACTAGCCAAGTGGTGGAGTGAAGGTTTAGTGAAAGATCCCATTTCATGTCACATATGCCAGAAAGTGATGAAGAAAAACACTGAAACGGACCTCTAACCATCACGTGGGCACGCAGGAATTACAGTAATGGCATAAACAAAAGCATGCACATAATAGAAGATACACATAAAATATAAATAAAAAATAAGTACACAAATAACATAAAAAATCTGTTTTTATTCTGTGCTCAGACTTAGCATTTCCAATTCCCTCAAAAACAGAAGAGATTTAATAGTCAAGTAAATTTCACAGCACTTTAATACAAAATAAAATGTCTAAGACTGTGCTGAAGAATGTCATATAGATGTATTGAGGAAGAAAGCACTATACTTACATTTTGAAAATAAAGAAAGTATGGCTAAGGTAAGAAGACACAAAAAGACACCAATGGCCCCAAAATGTCAGCACTCTACATTTCTACTCTATAGTAGTTTGTTGCTATGTATCTATTTTCTGTGACAGTTTCAACAAAGTATCTTGCTTAAAAGTTATTATATCCAAATAACTGAACAACAAGAAACTAAACATCTCAAACAATAAGGAGAATAAAGAAATGAACGGATCATTCTCAAAAGCTGAAATAAAAATGGCTAATAATCAAAAAACAATAGTTGCATACCCAATGGAGGAACACAAAGAGAAACACACTGAGATTCCATCTCATGCTGGCTAACAACAAATGCTGGCTATGGACAATAGGACCACACACTGTTGGTGAGAATGGGTTTAATTCTTACCAAAGTGCCACAGTGTGTGTGTGTGTGTGTGTGTGTGTGTGTGTGTGTGTGTGTGTAGTTTTTTGTTTTATTTTGTTTTGTTTTGTTTTAATAAGCTTTTTAGTCATAACATATTGTTACACTATTAAAATTTACAGTGAGGTAAAATCAACAACTTTTATGTCCGCCACAGAAAATTTAAAAAAAAATTTTACTTAATGAAAATAAACTCATTTTAACCATTTTAATTTCTTACAGGCATGAACAGGAACAACAACAACAACAAAAGTCCTATTGGGTAATATAGAAAAAGACTGCCTAGTCCTTCACTCCACCTTAATAACAAAATGCAGACCTTCACCTTGGAGAACAGTGTACTCAAGCAAATATTTTCTATCCCTTTACTGTTATAGGGAAGACCACTATGTTTTTATTTTTGTCTTTCTTTTTAATTGTTAATATGTAGTTTTTTAAAATCACTTTGGTTTTTATGGTAATATAAATTATCTTATGTTTATACCATTTTTGCTTACTACAGGTGTATTTCCTGCATGACCTTCCATAACATGTTAGTCAGTATCAAGTTTCATTCATCTATCTACACAGAAAATTGCTCGATTTTAAGAATTTGGCTTTCTTTCCCTCTCTTTCTTCCTTCAGCAGTATAAAGCAGGTTTTGTTTTAATAATGTAATTTTGATTTATTATTTGAGATTTTATACAACATACATAAAATGTATTTTGATCATATCAATCCTCCAAACATGTTTACATCTCCTCCCAGACTCTCAACTTCTTCTTCTTCTTTTATATTTTATTTATCATTTTTTAAATCCAATAACCCATAAACAAGAATAGGGCAGTGATGTAAACAGAGCAGAGAAGAGCATATTAACCCAGGCAAAAAAATTTTTTTAAATTATGTATTGATTCTTCTATTCATTAATTCTTTTTATTTTTCTTTCTTGTTTTTTTTTAAATATAGATTGACTAGGGTAATTTATTGGTATTTCTGAAGGGATGAGGGAAATAAAAAAAGAAACAAAGAAAATTATATATGAAAATAATGTTGAAGAATCCTAACAAAAAATATAATGAAAGTAAGAACACATAGCACACAATTATCATTATACATTAAAAAAAAAACCTGTGATCTCTTGCCTATGGCTGTGATCCTAATTTCCTCACCTTTGTCAGGGTTCCATTCCATCATTACCCATGTAGGAAATACTCCTAGGCAAGTATATCACAGATAGAATTATCATCACCCAGATCAGAAATACTCCTAGGCAAACATATCACAGATAGAAAGCTGCTGCTACAACTATTTTGATAGATTGATAATTTGCATTCCTCTTTTCTCTTAGAATATTTTGTTCAAGCTCATTGATAAATAGATAGCATATCATTTCTTTTTCAAGGCTTTATATTTTAAGTATGTGTACATGTGTATAGAGATGTACAGGAGTGTGGGTGCCTAGAACCATAAGATCTCCTTGGAGTTGGAGTTACAGAAAGTTGTGGGACATCTGAAAGGTAGCACATTCTTTTAAAATAAAATAACCATTCCTCCAACACAACACAGAAATTCTTACACTTTAAATATTGCTGTTATACACACAACCTTATAAATTTAAAAGTTAAATTTCAATATGGAAGGGAGAGTGTTTCCCAATGCCCCATCCATAGTTAAGGAGCAACTGACAGTTGATGGCTGCTGGGGTTGTGTGATAGTTTAAATGAGACTGGTACCCATTAGACTTCTATATTTAAATAATCGCTCCTCAGTCAGGGGAAGTGTTAGAGAAAGGTTAGGAGAATGAGTTTTCAAATGCTCATGAATTTTCAGTTAGCTTTTTCTGCCTCTTGCTTGTGAATCAGATATAAGTTCACAGCTTCTGGCTCAGTAGTGAAAAACAGGCCTGTCAGTTACAATGCTCTCCATGATAATAGCCATGGATGCTAACCCGTGGGAAACTCAGCTCGAAAATAAATGCTTCTTTTTATAAGTTGCCTTGGCATTGTTATTTTGTCACAATTGAAAAGTAACTAAGATGGGAGGGAGACTTACTTTTCTTGGAGTAGCTAACACTATTTGTGCCTGCATACAGAGAACATTAATTATAGTCAGTGTGCTATATATACAAAAAAATGGGGGTCCGTGACCTTTGGGAGGGAGGTATGATAGAAGAATTCGAGGAAAAATTAGGAATTCCTAGAAGAATTGGAGGAAGAAATAGAGGTAGATATGACTAAAATATATTGTATGCTTAAATGAATTTTTCCAAGAAAAAAAAACAAAACTATTTGGAAGAAAATACTTAGAAACAAATGTGGGGTTTTTTTTTTGTTTGTTTTCAAATAAGCCTTTTGAGGTATCAATAAGTATTTATAAAAAATTTGTGTAATTAATAATAAAAGTCAACAAATCAATGGGTATATAAAATAAGTTTAAATGAAATAAGCAATGATGATATTGCCAGGGTGTTAAGTGCTCTAGATATAAAATTTTGGCTGACATGAATTTTGGTTTATTAGAGAAGCTACTGAACACGTTATCATTATTTAGAACCATACCAATATATTTAGGGGGTATAAGTTCTGTTTATGTTTCAATGTCTGTAAGATGTAAGGAACTTACATGAATATTAAGCTTTCTGTTATCTCACTGACAGAACATAGAAATTAAATAAAAAAGGAAAATGTAGAAGTCATGGGTAAGTTCAACCCCCTTTTAATGGAAAACATACTAAGACAAATGAGTACTTTAACAAGCCAAATTTTAGCAATTTATTATACAGTGATTACTGGAAAAGCAGTATACTATGTTGACATGGCTAACAATCAATCAAACAGGAACTTACTTGAAGTTAATAACAATAGTAACATTTGTCCCAATTAAATCATAATTCCCAGTGCTTTTAAATATTAGCTTTTAAAAATTAGAAATTTAAGCAGTATCATTTTGAGATACTTAGCTATAGTCGTTATTCAATCTGTAATCCAAAATTAACTGGGAGAGAATGATGTAACATATTCACTTATTGTTAGGGTAGAAATTTAGAAAGTGCAAATACATGTGATAGATAGCAAATGCATGTCAAAGCTTGACTTCTCTTTCATTATTTTTGGCAATTGTAAACATAATAGAGAAAGATTATTGAATAACAAAGCTGAGTATCTTCTTCCTTCTTAGTGGTGGCATATATTTATAGAATAATCCAGTAGATTTCTTGTTCTAGAATAGAATCTTACTGACAACAATGCATTGAATAAATGTTGATTAAAGTTTATGTTTACTTAACATGTTTATAGACTCTTGCAAATATATGGTGATGTTTCATTCTGTATAATTCATAGATAAGAAAATGAAAGACAGAAATACTATGAAATATTAGTGTAGAGGAATTTTAAGCTAGCAATGTAGCTGCTCTGATAACATCCAAAGACCTTCTAGGTCTGTGTGATCTGGCTGAAATACAGACATGCCTTTAATTGCCTTTAGTACCTGCCTTTAGCCCCCCTGGCTGGAATTCTTTAGTACACACTTTAATTCCAAACAATCACTTCTAATGATGGGGTAGACAAAGTGATGAATCAGAGAAATATTTGCCAGAATGAATCAGAGATCACATACACACACACACACACACACACACACACACTCAGGAGAAAAGCTATTTAAGAGCATCATAAGGAGAATGAAGTCTGGTCAGTTTATTCAGTTGGGAGTCAGTGCAGTGAATGCACTGTTGAGACTGTAAGTTTGTGCAGTTCAGTGCATGATAGCAGAAAAGCTGAAGCCAGAGTATCAGAAGGAGAAGGAATATGACAGCAAGTTTCTAAAGTTAGCCTGAGGCCTTTCGGGGCAATTCAGTGAGAAGCTAAGAGAAGTCACATTAAATCAGTTAGCTTGGAGAAGATTTTGAGTTGAGCCAGCTAGTAACGGTTCACAGAGAGCTAGAAACCATCAGCCTACTTAGCAATAAGTCTCAGAGATGACAATTGCATCAGGCAAATAAAAGTTACATTTACATCTAGACCCCAGTGGACATAATAAAGCACATTGAATATTTACTATAGATCCACTCCACACAGCTAGCTAATATTTATGAAGCCTATGACTAGACCCAAGTATATGAAGTTATCCTTCCTGGTCTGAGTACCCTAGTGCATATATATTCCCAGCCAACTGATCTTTCAAGCATGGCAAACTCTGTAAATCTATCAATGACATAAATGTAGACAAAACTGTTATAGTCTGAGAATCATCGCACAAACAACTCAGACAGGTATCTTAGTGAAATAGGGATGATTTATTGAATGCCACATCCTAAAAATGATGGATCAGGACCAGAGAACACACTCAGGAGCTGGCTGGGATGTTGGGATCAGACCAGGCTTTAAGCCTAAAATCCATAAATATCTGTGGCATGTTATTCTACCATTCAGGATTTAGGGATAGGGAATGCCCTAGAAGTATGTAATTGTACAGTTATCCTATCCTCATTGGGTGGTTTATTCAACTGTGGCCAAGGACTTGCCTAGCCCAAAATTCATGTCTTATCTTCCCAACCAAGATGGCAGTTAGCAGCATGTATGTCTCTTTATGCAAAGAAGCATATCAGTAACCAGGGAGGTCTTAAAACTTAAAGTTTAGTCTTCTAGTACTCAAATGTTGTCTTATATTGCTGATGTTGTCTTTCTTATGTTGGGGTCCATGCCAAAGGCAACTGATAAAAGCAAGAAACCATAAAAGCTCATGCATAGGTGCAGAAGGTTCTTCAGGACAGTTGGTTTGGGTCCTAGCCTATTGTGGCCAACTATGCCAAGCAGTTCTGACTTCTATTGTGATTGGTCTCCAAGAACATCAAAGCACAGAAAATAACAGAATCCGCAATCACCTAGAGCTTGAGAAAGTTTCCTAGTAACATCACAGGAGAAAGTTTTCCTATACTATTAGTAACAGCACAAAATGGCAGGCTAGACAGGTAAAAGTTTCCTAGGCCTTAATATTTTAACTAGCACTTAGCAGAGACCTTTTGGGATTCTGCTATAATTGGTCATATTTTATAATGAGAATTTCAAATTATAAAGGTTAGCATGAAAGTTTAATACTAATTTAAATTTCTTATCACTGATGTAACAGAATACTACATATACAGTATTTCAAAACAATAAATTATTATCTCATACTTTTAGAAAACAGAAATCCAAATCATTCTTCTGTGACTAAAATGAAGGTGCCCTGAAGTCTGAGTCCTTCTTGGAAGTTTTGTGAACATTGTTTTTAGGTTGTTGTTATTTTGTTTGGTTGGTTGTTTTTGTTTTTGTTTTTCTCGTTTTCAGAGACTGCCTAGTTTCTAGTTTTCAGAGTTTCTTTGATATCAGCAGTCCTCCTTCAACTCACAGGTAGAAATGCAGCCTGAGAGTATCCCATGTCCCAGTTGCTCTTAATGATTTTTCTGACCCCTAATTTTATATCTATTTACTGATATGATTATATTACACTCACTTGAGATTTGAAGGTTAAATACTATTGCTCTTAATTTTACTTGCAATGTATTTACAAGTTCAAGGATCGTATGCAGATTTAATGTATATAGCATCATTTTGTAATAAAAAACTATGTTAAAAATAATAGCAGCACTGGGGAGATGGCTCAGTGAGTAAAATACTTGTTCTGTGAATACAAAGAGCTTAGTTTAGACCCTATGTGGTCAGATAATGGCATCCTTTACTTCACTGCTGGGGGAGTGAAGACAGGATTTATAGAGCTCACAAGCTAGCCAGCAACCCAACTAGTGAATCCCAGGCTTAGTGTTTCAAAATGAGGATGTACTAGCACTGAAAATTACAGCAAAAATTGACATCTGGCAAACACACTGACACAAATGCCCATAAACAACCATACACATGCACTGCACACATATATACAATATACATACTCATACATACATATAAAATAAAACTCACACATATGCACATACACACACAAAACAATATAGACTAACAGTGGAAAATCAAAAGTATGGTATATAATGCTCGGTGCTGGACAACAACTTCACATTTGTCATATATGACTATGGCAGTGCATAATGATAGCCATAAAAATCCCTATAAAGAATGTTTGTGAATACCAGAACAAATGTAGAGCAACTTTCATCTTAACACATATTATTTATTTATTTATTTATTTATTTATTTATTTATTTATTTTACTCAAATCATATTTATTATTCCTATTATTTTAACGTTTATAATGACATCACTCCCCCTTTCATTCCTCTCTCCAACCTATCCACATATTCCTCCCATATTCCAATAAAAATTATTCCCATGACCTCTGCTTCTTTAATTGTACATACAAGTAACACATAGATTGAGTAGGTTCTATTCATATGTTTAGAAATAGCATGTTTAGGAGTGTGTGTGTGTGTGTGTGTGTAACACAATCATAAGTATTTTAATTCTAAATCTTTCCAAGTAAGTGCCTTTCATTGGATCCAGTCTTCTATGAACTAAGATTCTTTTTTTATTGTATATTTTCTTTATATACATTTTAAATGTTATCCCCTTTCCCCATTCCCCCCTCACCTCCAAATCCTCTATTCTATCACCTTTCCCCTGTTTCTATGAGGGTGTTCTCCCACCCACCCACTCGAGACTCCCCACCCTTGAATTGCCCTACATTGGGACATCAAGCCTTCACAGGATCAAGGACCTCTCCTCCCACTGATGCCCAACAAAGCCATCCTGTACTACACATACAGCTGGAGCCAAGGGACCCTGCATGTGTACTCCTTGGTTTGTGGTTTAGTCCCTGGGAGCTCTAGGAGGTCTGGTTGGTTGATATTATTGTTCTTCCTATAAGATTGCAGAACCTTTCAACTCCTTTAGTCCTTTCTATAACTTCTCCATTTGGGACACCATAGAGAACTCAGGCTCAGTCCAATCATTGGCTCTGAGCATCCACCACTCTATTTGTCAGGATCTGGCAGAGTTGCTCAGGAGATAGCCATATCAGGATCCTGTCAGCATTCACTTCTTTTCATCCACAATAGGGTCTGGGTTTGGTGACTATATGTGGGATAGATCCCCAGAAGGGGCAGCTTTTGGATGGCCTTTCTTTCAGTCTCTGCTCCACACTTTGTCTCCATATTTGTTCCCATGAGTATTTTGCTCCCTTTTCTAAGAAGGATGGAAGCACCCACACTTTAGTCTTCCTTCTTCTTGTGCTTCATGTTGTCTGTAAATTATATCTTGAATATTCCAAGCTTTTGGGTTAATATCCACTTATCAATGAGTGTGTACCATGTGTGTTCTTTTGTGATTGGGTTATCTTACTCCGGATGATATTGTCTAGTTCCATCAATTTGCCTAAGCATTTCATGAAGTCATTGTTTTTAATAGCTGAATAGTACTCCATTGTATAAATGTACAACATTTTCTCCATGCATTCCTCTGTTGAAGGACATCTAGGGTCTTTCCAGCTTCTGGCTATAATAAATAAGGCTGCTATAAACATAGTGGAGCATGTGTCATTGTATAATTTGGAGCACCTTTTGAGTATATGCCCAGGAGTGGAATAGCTGGATCCTCAGGTAATACTATGTCCAATTTTTGAGAACCTGCCAGACTGATTGTACCATCTTGCAATCCCAATAACAATGCAGGAGTGTTCCTCTTTCTCTACAACCTCACCAGCATCTGCTGTCACCTGCATTTTTGAAATTAGCCCTTCTGATTGGTGTTAGGTGGAATCTCAGGGTTGTTTTGATTTGCATTTCCCTGATAACTAAGGATGTTGAACACTTCTTTAGGTGATTGTCGATCATTCTATGTTACTCAGGTGAGAATTTATTATTTAGCTCTGTACTTCATTATTAACAAGGTTATTTGATTCTCTGTAGTCTATCTTCTTGAGTTCTTTGTATATATTGGACATTGGTTCTCTACAGAATGTAGGATTGGTAAAGATCTTTGCCCAATCTGTTGGTTTCAATTTTGTTCTATTGACAGTGTCCTTTGCCTTACAGGAGATTTGCAATTTTATGAGGTCCCATTTGTCAATACTTGATCCCAGAGCATAAGCCATTGATGTTCTGTTCAGGAAAACTTCCCCAGTGCCCATGTGTTCAAGACTCTTCCCCAGGCACCTCAGAGACAAACACAGTCATTGCCTCAGAGTAAAAGGCTTGAAAAAGTTTTTCCAAGCAAATCATCCCAAGAAACAAGCTGGAATAGCCATTCTAATACCAGATAAAGTCAAATTTCACCCAAAAGTTATCTAAAAAGATAAGAAAGGACACTTTATACTCTTCAAAGGAAAAATCTCCCAAGATGAACTCTCAATTCTGAACACCTATGCTTCAAATGCAAGGGAACTCACATTTATAAAAGAAACTTTACTAAAGCTCAAAACACACATTGCACTTCACACAATATTTGTAGAAAACTTCAACATCTCACTCTCAGCAATGGACAGAACATGGAAACAGAAACTAGAGACAGAGTGATACTAACAGAAGTTATGACCCAAATGGATTTAACAAATATTTATAGACCATTTCACCCAGAAACAAAAGAATATACCTTTTTCTGGGCACCTCATGGTACCTTCTCCAAAAAAGATCATATAATTGGTCATAAAATAGGCCCCAACAGATACATGAAGATTGAAATAATCCCATGCATTCTATCATATCAGCATGGATCTAATAATCTTTAATAACAACAAAAACAATGGAAAGCCCACATGCACGTGGAAACTGAAAAATGCTCTAGTCAATGATAATTTGGTCAAGGATGGAATAAGGAAGAAATTAAAGACTTTTTAGAATTTAATGAATATGAAGGCACATTAAATTAAAACTTATGGGACACAATGAAAGCAGTGCTAAGAGGAAAGCTCATAGCTCGAAGTGCCTACAAAAAAAAAAAAAAAAAAACTGGAGATACCATGTACTAGCAGCTTGACAGCACACCTGAAAGCTTTAGAACAAAAAGAAGCAAATACACACTAGAGGAGTAGATTGCAGGAAATAATCAAACTCAGGGCTGTAATCAACCAAGTAGAAACAAAAATAACTATACAAAGAATCAACAACACTAGGAGCCTGTTCCATGATAAAATCAACATGATAGATTAAACCCTTTGCCAGCCTAACCACAGGGCACAGAGACAATATCCAAATTAATAAGATCAGAAATTAAAAGAGAGACATCCAAATTGGAAAATCTTGATGAAATGGACAATTTTCTAGACAGATACCAGGTTTCAAAGTTAAATCAGGATCAGATAAACCATCTAAGCAGTCTCATAACCCGTAAAGAAATAGCAACAGTCATTAAAAGTCTCCCAACCAAAAAAATCTCAGGACTTGATGGGTTTAATGCAGAATTTTGTCAGACATTCAAAGAAGACCTAATACCAATACTCTTCAAACTATTCCACAAGGTAGAAACAGAAGGAACACTACCCACTTGGTTCTCTGAAGCCACAATTAAGCTCATATCTAAACCACACAAAGATCCATCAAAGAAAGAGTACTTCAGACCAATTTTCTTTATTAACATCAATGCAAAAATACTCAATAAAATTCTCACAAACCAAATCCAAGAACATCAAAAGGATCACTCACCATGATCAAGTAGGCTTCATCCCAGTGATACAGGGGTGGTTCAATATGAGGAAATCTGTCAACATAATCCACTATATAAACAAACTCAAAGAAAGAAACACATATAATTTATTATGTTAAGAAAATTCTAGTAACTAGAATATTAGAAAAAAGATCATCTCACAGAAACAAAAAGTGAAATTGTTGTTTCCAAAAGACTGTGAAAGCAAGAAGGAGATTGAAGACAAGGATGGAGGGAATCTGACCAATGAGTAATAAGTATGGTAAGATATTTTCTTATCCTATTTACAATTGATTTTGGATAGTAACAATACACTGTATAGTAGATCGACTAGGAGAAATGACTATGCAGCCACATCTTATTTCTGATATTACATAATGGATTAATGTATTGAAATGCTGCATGATACTTTATAAATTTTATAATTTTATTCTCCAAACCAGCTTAAAATCAATGTAAAATGTAAAGGATAATGCAACTAGAAAATTTGCCTTGTTGTTTCCAAAAGGTACACTTAAATTTTCTCAAAGAGAGTTTATTGATGAAGAGATGTGGTTAGAAACAAGGTAGCTTCCCAGGACCTGTGAAAGCACAGAAAATAAAAGTAAAGGAAGAAAATTAATGAGAGATATAGCACTGTTGTTTTTAACTGATTTTTAATGCAATCTCAAATGCTCAATTTTACGAATAAAGTCTCAGGAACCAGACTCTGGGGTGAAAGCCTGCTAGGTCAGAGAGACAGAGAAAACACATAGTAGATTCTCCTCAGTCAATATCTCAGAAATGAAGTCAAGTTCTTTTCCTCCATGCAGTCTCAAAAGCCCCTCAAACTGAATGTCTCTCCCTTCTATATTTTCTGCCTCTCTATTCATCCTCCTAACTGTTTTAGTGTCTGCGGTATTTACCTGTGTTTACTCCCTGACAATTGGTTACTTGCTCCACTTGTTGAGCTATGGTTGACTTTGTTTAATCCTGTTTACAATAACCAGAAAGCTCTTGAATTATGTGTCCAGAGTTGGACCACACCACAACTAGAAACAGGCTTTTCCAGTAAATAACTCAATCTATGGGTTCACAGTGTGATCAAATATCCTGAAACACCCCTGCATTTGTCTAAATAAAAAATAAAGATTTGAATCATAACACAGTAAAACTATTTATAATAATAAAACTGTGCTACCAAGCTTTCCATAATGTCCAGCTTGGTTGTATTTGGAAGTTTTAAGATAAGTATTTTTAAGTTCAAAGTTCTGTAAAATGTTCTTGTCAGTCTCAAACTCAGCAATTTAAATGTCTTGCTCAATTTATGGTCTAAAGCTTATCTTTCAGTGGTATTTGTTAGTCTAGTGGAAATTCTGGCTTAGGTACAACACTGCAGTCAACCCAAATGTTCCCACTGTTTGTGTCGAACCTGGTGGTAGAAGAACCATGGTCCAGTAGTTAATGTTATCACAATTTGGTTGGACTGACTGTTGCAGGGCCCATCATCTCAGAAATCTCAAAGGTTACTGTTGGAAATGGTAAAAATAAAAACTTAAACATTTTAAACACCATATTCAGCAGACCTTAGAAGACTGAGGACTACAATTTATTAAGTACATCTAAGGTATATAAACTTTGTTACCTATTACCTGCTACAGACTCAACCTTGAAAACACATACAAGAAGCTTAATAAAGTATATTTCTAGAATTAGTATTCTTTATGACTAGTAGTAGCATGACAGAAAGTTCACATATACATACAATCTTATAGATTTTGATATAATATTTATATTTTTAGACAAATTTTAAAGATTCAAGTGAAAACAAAAGATTATGAGATTATTCATAGTATTTTATTTTTTTGTTTCCTCTGTTCCATACCAGGTGACTCTTCTGATGTACAAGAGAGATTTTGGATTTTCCTTTTAAAATCATGCATAAGTTTAAAGAAAAGATACATATTCCACTTCCAAAGGCATGTTTAATTTTTAATTGAACTGGGACCACATAAAGACCATTTGCCACTTAGATATGTAGGGAAGAGCAGAGACAATCTCAAGGTGAGTGATACCACTTGGCCAATTTATTCTTTATTTTGTGTCATTTTCTCTAGATGACACATTCTTTTTATTTAGATGTTTCACTTGTCCAGTGGTCTCTGGATTCCTTAGTTGGATGTTTTTATTCCCCTATAAAGATTAAAAACAAAACCCTGTTCTAATTCTAACTCTGATTTAACTCTGGTGTCTTCCTTTTTAGCTGGTTATATCATTCCTAGGGCAAAAGTTTTATGCCAAGAGAAAATGTATTATTCTTCAATTGAAATTTAAGAAATTTTTTTGAAATTTTGAAGCTAAATATATTTTAATGTGTGTGGATAAATATACCTATATTTCCCTTTCTCTTTATGTATGAATTCAAGGTGTATCTATTTTGTTTTAGATCACAAAAGACATTGACTATGAATTTCACACTGCTTTTTGTAAGTGGCTTTTACATTTAAATCACTGCAATTCTTATGTGCCTGCCTCTGCCTCCCAAGTAATGAGATAAAAGACATGTGCCTTCCAAGGATAGAATTAAAGGTTGTAAACCATGGCCTTGGTATGGATACCTTATAATAGTTATTCTCATAGGGATATCATGGTATAATTTGGCTCTCCATTTCCATTTACTTCTATCATTAGGGATAACTTTTGAGTTTTGTTTTTTATTTTTAATATATAAGCTAACATTCTTGCTGATTTATTCTAAACTTGATCCCTGGAAATTTTTTAATATTCTAGTCTTAATTAAACATGATGCCAATTTATCCACTATTTCATTCTTTTCAGACATTTTGTCTATCTTACCTGTATGACCTACATAAAATTTGATGTCTTTTCTAAGATTTACTAGACTTTGCTATTTTCCTCCATGCCTATGACCAGATATCTTTGTCAATTATCTGCTGGTTAGAGATATTCCATTTTGCTGACCATATGCACCATAAATTGGAGAAGATAGAGATTTTCCATTTGCTCTCTTAGTTTTTTGTCATATTGAAAATAGTCCTGAGCTGATTTTTTTTTTATTTTTTTCCTCAGTATTGGCCATTCCATTCTCTGGTCTATAGGTTGCTGCTTTCCATTAGTTTTGGTTCTATCAACGGTTAATGAACCATCAGTAAACCATGTATTAGCCAAATGTGACCGCTCTGTTGGTTCCCACAGTTCAATAGTGCCTCTCTTTTGAGGAGGGGTGAGTAGATTAGGAATGGAGATTATAAGCAACTGAGCAATTTTCTCAGTGCAGGAAGAATCATGTGGGTAAGGTGGCTGGGAACTCAGAAAGTTCCTCCAGTTGGGAAGTTACATGCAGTGGTGTCCCACAAACAAGAGAAAGGTCTGGAGTTCCAAAGGCTGGAAGCTTTGGTGACAACAGGCCCCAAAGACATGAGAATGTCCATAGTTCCAAAAGGGTTTATTTTAACCTGAGTTAAATAGGGAGGGAAAAGGGGGGAGGGTCTGGAGAAGAATGTTTAATTGGCTCTGCCCTCTGGCCTTCATTAGTGTGTAAATCTCTCTAGGGCCTGAGGCCTGTAGTCATGCCCTTTATGTGTGCACTTTGGGAGGGGCTGTAATGGCCTACGTGACTGAATAATGTAGGTCTATGAATACTAGACTGCATGTCAGGACCCTGGGTTCTGGGAATGTGGCCAAACACCTGTCATTTCTCCCTTGAAGTCTCGGGGTTCCAGGCTATGCCCAGTCAAGAACCAAGATACCCTTATTCAGTCCCACATCTCCTCCCCTTTACTTTTTTTTTTAAAGGAGGGGGGTCATTGTGCCATCTATGGTAAAAATTTTGGATGAGGAAGTCAAAAGAAAGCACTATTTAGGATGGAGGTGTTAGCACAATTAAGTCACAGGATAAAGGGAGTTGAAGGTGGGGGTTGGGAAGGCAAGGGATCATTGAATCAATTAAATACATGTGGTACAGTTTGAGGGTAATAACAGCTGACTAATCTAGATAGACATTATGTTTTCCTTACTAACATGTAACTTTAGCTATTTGACATTGGCAAAAGTGTTCATCTATAGCTGTAAGGTGAGGATCTGTCTTCTGTAGGAATTAGCATGCGTCTCTGGATCTTTGCATTCATCTCTGGAGTTTGGCATGTCTCTGGAGTTTTCAGTCAGATGGTGTGGCTGGAAGAAGGCAGCTTGGCATCCTATGCATGTTCCAGGAGGTGGCATTGTCCCTCCTGGACTTGTGGGAGCACCTGTAGGATAATCACAACAGGGAAGCAGCATCTCACCAGGGGGATGTCTGAAAAGGGTATGTAGTAAGCAATAGGCTCCTTGGGAGGAAGCACATCATAGTGTGCATTGAGATCCTAGAAAAGCATTAAAATAAAAAGCAAAAATATTTTGGGTTGAAAATCATGAACATCGTTGTTTTAGAAGTTTTGTTTGGGAGAAAAGGAAATGTCTAAATAAAAAGCAAGAAAATTTTGGGTTGAGAAGCACGAGCACTGTTGTTTTAAGAGTTCTTATTATGGAGAAAAAGCATTAATGGCAGAAAAGTATGAACATTGTTGCAGGTATTTCTGTTAGAGAGAAGAACCATTAATGGGGAGTTAGGAGCAGTGGGGAGGGGCATGCACTACCATGTGGTGGCTGTTCCACCATGTGGTGTCTGGGTGTTCCAGCAGAGAGGCCCCCTGTATTCCCCATTTGATTTTTTTTTGTTTTTTGTTTTTTTGGGGTTTTTTTGTTTTTGTTTTTATGTTTGTTTGTTTGGTTGGTTGGTTGTTTTTTTTGTTTTTGTTTTTGTTTTTGTTTTGCCGGTAAATCAGAAATGTAAAGAAAGAGAGGAAAGGCCAACTTTGAAGAAAACCTTACAGGAATAAACAGAGGCTTGATAGGAGAGTCAGAGTCAGAAGAAGTGAGGTTATGAGTAATAACTGAGCCATGAGGAGGAGACATGTGGAAACTGACATGCAGCCAGCAGCTCCTGGGAGAAGCTGGCAGGCAGTGCACAGATTCTCTAGGCTCAGCCCAAAGTTTTAGCCATGAGAAAGAAACTGTGAGGAACACAAGGGTGAAGGGAGCAAACTGGGTCCAAGACTCGCTGCTTCAGGCAAGCCAGCTGGCCTGTAGCTGGCTGCAAATGACCTAGGAGGTAAAGGGGGGAAAGCAGCAAGCAGGGTGCTGGTCCTGTTGCTTCAGGCAAGCCAGCTGAACTCTAAGTAGTTGCAGCCTGTCGAAAATGATGGAGGAAGAGGAGTGAAGCCTATGATAGCAGGCAGTTTGAAAGACTGAACTCTTGGGGGAGAAACACTAGAGACTAGAGTTCAGAGCCAGTGCTCCTGAGAAGCTAGCAGGCAAAGCATAAAAGGCTGACCCCTGAGGGAGGGGCAGAGAGCAGAGATTAGGGAGTCATCTCCATCTTGTCGAGTTGGGGAACATATTGGGAGAAAGAGAGAAAGAAGACTATGTTATCAGGGAGTGTGCTAAAGACTTGCTCTTTTTGGTGCTCTTAAGAGCTCAAAACGAAAGGAGAATCTTTCACTCAAGAGAAAGAGTCTTACAACAAGAGTCATGGCAGGCACTGTAGCTTGAAAGACAGTTCTTAGCTGTGAAGGAGCCCTCTCTGTGGAGCTGGGAATGGGCAGAGTAGAGGCTAGAGAGTTGCCACCATCTTGCCCTTAAGCTGGAGAACATGTGAAGGAGAGAGAGAGACAGAGAAAGACAGACCTAGTCTTTAGAACCAGGCAGGAGCTAGTGGTAGCTAAGAGTCAGAGAGAAGACGCTGGTCAGAAACACACGGGGGGGGGGGGGGGGGGGGCGGCAGAGAGAGACCTGCCTAGTTCCTGGAGGAACTTTCTGAGTTCCCAGCCACCTTAACCACAGCTGGTACAACCAACGTGGGACACAGCAACACAACTACAGAAATTGATACCGTGGGTAAGTGTGGAAAAGGTCTAAACTATCATGCTGCCATCAAGGAGGACTTCTTTGTGTTCCTGTCATGGAGATGCTTCTTCGAGCAAGCTAGCTGGGCCACTGAGTCTGCTCAGCAAATACAGTAACCAAATCTCCCCCATGGGGTGCTGCCGGGGCCTATTTCTTCTCTCCCCACCTCTTTTCTCTTGCAAAAGTAGTTCTTCTTTTCTATCTCCATTCAAATTAGCTACTTTTCTAGTAACACTATAGATAGTTTTTAAAATAGTTTTTAAAATAATCTGTAAATATAGTATGCAATTTTATTTGTTGTGAATATACCAATTAGGAGCTATTTCGAGAGATATTTAAAATGGTGGCATTCAATCTGACTTTTTTAAATCAGCCACCTTATTGCCGACTAGCCTAGGCCTGTGGCCAGAAGCAGTTGCAGCTGTACTGCTACTGCTCAGCAAAGGCCATCACCTCAGCAGTGAGAGAAAGCAGCACTGGACCCATAAGACGCCAGCGTGGGAGATGGCTCTGCCACTCTTCCATGCTGTCTCCTCAAGGCTTGGCTGAGCCCAGACCATCCTACCATCCACATCAGCTCAGTACAAATGATACTCTAATGTTTAGATTATCCAAAGGCTTTATATGTTTAGTAATGCTCAATAACAGGATGTCCCCACAATCAGAGGTGTAACCCAATACCCAACCTAGATATACCAACCACCTTTGACTGCTAGAGACACTCACACATCCACTTCCATGTTCACCTCTCTCTCTCTCTCTCTCTCTCTCTCTCTCTCTCTCTCTC
>NW_021604705.1:4291372-4299996 GCF_004785775.1 Grammomys surdaster
TCTCCTTATTCCTCCCACCTTAGCTCTTCCTACAAGAAGCTCTATGTAAGTTTTGTCGTTGGGCAGTGGGAAAAAGGGTGAGTGCTATCACCATCTGTAACTATCAATGTAACTCTAGAATTTAGAAAACTAACTTATAATGACCTGTCTGCCTCTGCTGGGATAAAAGGCATGGGCTACCACTGCTCTGCTCAAATATTTCATCCTAGCTCCAAGTCATTCCAACTCTTAAAGATTTAGAATATAAATTTGAATTGGAGTAACCCTTTGACTTTACTTAAAACATTTTATAAATCTTAATTGTGAGAAAACTTAAAAGCTAATGTCTAAGATGGCATGGGCTATGTAGCAAACTATTGTCTAACATTCTAACATGAAATTAAGACATATGGTTTAAGAAACCTACTTTTTATTTCATACCAATAAGGCAAGTGTGGCTTTATAGAGGGAATATCTGTGTCTGTATGAATGTAGCGCCTCTCAATAATAGATCTGATGGCCTGGAGTGTAGGTAGGAACTAGGAGGTGGATCATTTGGGAAGCAAAAAGATTTTTGGGATAAACTAAAACTTGGGAGATTTGCCTTGGAAGATGTGACAAAACAGACACATAGTACCTAAGCACAGGTAACCAGCCACATTGTGAGAGGACTTAACTCACTCCATTTTAGAACAGGTTGCCATGTTAGGCCTTAATCTTCAATTCTCCAAAGAAGCAGGCAAAACTTCTCAAAAGAAAACCACAGAAAATGGATTGTTAGTCACCAATGGCCCTGATATCTAGCCGAGAGAGATAGCCAGCTCAAGGACTGAGGCAATTCCTAGATTTTCTCTAAGGCTTGACCTAAAATGATAAAGCAAACATAGAAACTAATTAGAAACCTAGTAATGTAATACTTCTTATATAGCCAATAATATTAAAAATGATCTAACCATTCCTGAAGTTCCTCTGGCTGCACTTAAAGGAACTTACTAGCTCATCAGGTTGTTGTCATTTTATATGAAGGCTACCCCTTGCATGGTGGTTGTTCTGCAGAATAAATGTTCTTTACTTTTGCATACTACATTAGCTTGGGGGTCTTCTTTCAGTGATCCTTGGACCCTTACAGTGGTATGATGTAGATTAAAATAAATAGGTTATTTTAAGTTATGAGCTAGTCAGGGAAGAACATGACTATATGGCCAAGGTATTTGTAAATATATTTTGAATCTGAGTCTTATTTCTGAGAGTATGTGGCCGGGAGAAACAACCAAACCTAAACTTCTACATTTGAAAAACTATCAATGAAAAATATTGGGTTTTTAAATTTTATTTTTCATGCATGATCAAATGAAAGGCATTTCTTAGTTTTTATAAGTTAGTTTGGATGAAATGACCATGACCAAGCTGTCTGATGTACTTTATCTTTCCTTATTCAAGTGTTGTTTCCTGTTCAGATCTAATCTTTATCAATTTTGATGGTGTCCACAGCTTTTCTTATCCCGTGAAAAGACAAAACTTCTTCTTCAATGTAACACATATCCAAGTGTCAATTCTAAAGACATCTTTAAAATATACAGGCTGATTTAATTCAGCATTATTTTTCTAGTACCACAGATGCTGGTACTTTCTCACTAGCATTTAAAGCATTTAAAGTTACTAAAGCACTGTGTAATCTATCTCTGGGGATCTTTATTTCCCCTTTCTGTTTAGTAAACACATCTTTTAAAATTTAATTAGATCTGTTTAGAATAGCTTGTCCTTTAGGATTGTGTGGTATACTGGTGATATGTGTTATGTTGTAATATGCAAAAAATGATTCAGTTTACTAGATTCACATGCTGGAGCATTATCACTCTTAATTGGTACAAATACTCATAATTTCCATACCCTCTAATAAATGTGTAATTATAAAATAAGTCTTTTCAGAATTTAGAGCACTTGCCCATTGAAATCCTGAGTATTTTTCTATGGTATGATGCACATACTTTAATTTTACAAACTCTGCATATTAAAATACATCCATTTGCTGTATTTCATCTTATTGGTTACTTTTTTGTAACTTTCCATAGGTAATCAAATTTAGTTATACAGGGAAAAAGTGAAGTATTTTCTTATAATTTCCTTGGCCTATTTCCAAGTGATATAAAAATCTTTTTCCAAACCTTTGCTGTTAACATTTGGTTTCTTATGAATTTCATAGATTTCTATCACATTTCCTGTTAATAATTGATTAGTTTAATCATTATTGTGTTCAAGAAGCCCTGATAGACCTGTGTAGAATCTGATATATGTTAATATACAATGGATGATTTCTATTTCTGATTACTTGTACTTGAATAAATAGTGAAGTTAATTCTGAGTCATGTGATAAAAGTTCAGTGTTTTCAATATGTAGAAAAACTCATTGCATATTTTGAGAAGTAAGTACATTAAGAAATTCAAGAAAATTTAATAATAATATAAAAATTGCATACAGCTCTGATTTTTAACTGAATGATATGGGCTCTGAGCCTCTTTACTTATTTTTCCTAACTTATAACCTACATTTCTGGAGGTATTTGGATCAGTACAGAATGTAGGTTCTCAAGAAATTGTTGTCTCCTTTACTATATGAGGGAAAATCTAGTTAGTTCTTTTTATAAACTGAAGAATGTAAAAGAATTTTTAAAGTAGCTATTTTTCTTTATCCCCAACTAGCTAACAAATAAATGAGACTGATAATACTAAATTTCTTTAATCAGTTTTACAATCACCGAATGTTTGATTGCCCCTAAACTATTTTTCTACATTGAACTGTTTATTTCTCAGTGGAGAAATAGACTTGCAGAAATAGACTTGCTGTTTAATTCTTACCCAGCCTATTCTTGCCAAACCAGTTTGTTTTCAAGGTATGCTTCTCTTGACTATGTGCTTCTGGTCCATCTTGTCTAATGATAATATCTTGTCCTATCTATTTTCTTTCTCCTGCCTCAAATTTTCTATCTCTATACATGTCTCCACCATCCCAGTAACTGAAGCCCTGCCTACCTCTATTCTTCTCAGTTACTGGCTGCTAGCTACTTTCATTTAACTAGTCAGAGAAGATAGGGAGATAGGTGAGCAAAGTTTATGCAAGATAATTTGGTGTACATAAAAATGTGTTCTTTAAGACTGCAACCAGATTTGAGGGGTCAAAATTTAGGATTTGAGTTTATTGCAGTGTCAGACCAATGCCCAACATAAGTTTCTTGCTTTTGGAATATTTATTGTTAGTCCCCAAAATTACTACAATCTGTGTGCCAATGTTGATTTTCTGCCCATAATGATACAATTTCCACATTAGTAAAGTGAACCACAGTTTCTTTCAGAATTAATTCAGGAACCTTTTCTGCATAGGTCTTTAATTTGTTTAATCTGTTCGTTTGCTAAAATGTCTAATCCTAGATATTATCTTTTCTTTCAAATGAATTCCTGTTGGAGAATGAGTTGAAGGTAAAATAACCAAAATACAGTCCATCTTTGGATCCATGTGGTCCATATGTGCCTCCTGTAATTTCTTTTATAAAGAGTTAATTCCTTCTCAGGTTCAGTTGACAATTTTCTTGGACTATTTAGTAAGGTTTCAAATAAGTTACTAGCTCGTGAGTAGTTAATCCAATTCTGGGACATATCCAGTTAACATCTCCCAGCAATTTTTAAAAAATCATTTAGAATTTGTAACTGATCTCTCCTGATTTGTACTTTCTGTGTTCAAATTTTCTGTAAGGCTCTCTTATATGCTAGATAACTAAGAGAATTTCCTGAAAAATATTTTTTAATATTTTTCTCAGAAAGATGATTTATTTTATGGTTTGTTTCTAAGATTGTATGAATGTTAATGTGTGATTTCTATTGCATAAACACATAACATCACCATAAATTGATGGCAATATTAGCCACACATGGCTTTAATGTCCCTTTTTGTCTTCCTGGTCCTATATACTTGATTCATCTTGGACTTTGTTTTACCTGAGATAACATTCCAATCCCTATAATCTGAAACCTCCTGAGAAAAAGTGATCTGGATGTCAAAATTTTGGTGAAATTATTATTACTTCTGCTCCTGTGTCTACTAAGTTTTCAAATTCAATGGCATTTATCTGTGTGTTTAGCTTTGGTCTCTGATCATTTGTAGCATTTGCCAAAATACTTGTTTGATCTCTTCTGAGTTTTTTTGTTTTATCTTTTAAGACTGTTTTGTTCTTGATTATATCTAGAACCACACTGTTTTTAACAACAGGCCTTACATCTTTTATTTGCTCTGTGGCAAAGTTTCTCTGATGTTGAATGGGAAGGACTGAATTGAATTTGATACTGGGGCCTAAAGTGGCCCTCTAGGGTGTTTCCTATGGCAAAGTTTTTCCTTGTCTGTTCCTTGTTAATCTACATTCATTAGTCAAATGCTGGCTTTTGCCATACCTCTTCATACTCTAGAAAGCTAATGCCTTCTTTTTAGATTACCTCTAGGGAAACCATTATGTCTAGAAATGCCTTGCATGTGATACATTTTCAAATCCATTCATCTACTGGTGCTAATTGTTGGGATGCAGGAGTCACCTCACAAACCACACAAAGTTTGATCTCAGTCAGACAGGAATGGTTAATTGATTCCATACCCTAAGATTGATTGATTGGAACCATAGCTCAGAATTTTGGGGGCTGAGGCTATGATCCAGAAAAATTTTCTGAGTCAGCTTATAAAGACAAAAACCACAATGAAGTCTTATGTGGTTGTTGGAAATACTTTCCAGTGGCCTGTCCTAGCTCAAGCCATTTTAGACATAACAATTCATATTGACCTTTAACTTGATGGGTCCTACATGAAGCTTATAGCTATGGGATTTCTTAAGTTAAACAAAGTTTACAACATACCAAGCAAAACAGGGTATTTAGTCAGCAAAATCTGGCTCTGAGTCAAGTAATTTTTCTGCATCAATCACTAGCAGACATATTATAGCAACAATATGAAATAGCTGGCAGGAATGGAACAAAATGGCTACAGCTATATCCAATATTGATCTTGCCTTCAAAGATCCAATCACCTTTTTGCATTCGTACTTTTCATTTTCAAAAGCGAAAAAATCAATTAGTATTTTTTCTGACTTCTAATTTGGTACTATTCTATTTACAGCAAAAGTCAATTTGGGAGCAAAACAACAGTGAAGAATTCTTTTAGAACTTGTATAATTTTAGTAAATGATTCATGTCTTCCTGGATTTCTCAAACTTGACCCAAGCACTTAAAGCTGCTAAATGACATACTGCCAAGTTGTGATTATCAAATTCAAGCTGCCTTTTAAACTCAATAGCATATTGACTTTCATCTAACAACTTATCTTTGGAAATACTAATATCTCTAACCTCATTTCATTGTTCTATGCCCCTAGCTTCCTCTTTCCACTATGTTGCCATTAGAGGACCAGCTTCTAATATTACTGTGGCCAAATCCTTTTTTTCCTGGAGCATAATTCTGTTCTAAGTTGTTCATGAATTTAGTATTTGGTTGACGTAGAGTGAATGCTTACTATATAAAAGAATTTTTTTCTAGAATCTTCTCAAGCCTATAGTATACCATTTTATTTATTCATAATTTTGGGGTGCCTATCTTCTTCCTGAAGTCTTGTATAATTACTGAATTACCACAGGTTGGTCTTCTAACAACCTTGCACCACCCCTCTTCAGTTTCATCATGGGGTGGTGAAGTGTATTCTTATCTAAACTCCACTGTCTACTTTAGAGTATTTTTTTGTTTTCATTTATAACTCTTTGTATGACTTATTTAAATTTCTCTGACTGTATTTAACTGTATTTTTATTCTCATTTCTAACTTTTTCTAAGGCTTGTATCTTATCAATCTACTTTTCATATTTTCTGTTTCCTTTATCTTTAAGCTTTTTATTTCCTTTGAAAGAGTATAGTAATCCACTATGGCTACAAAGGATAAAATATGAAATACCAACATGACAATAATCATCGTTGATATTGAGTCAATTTCTGTTAAATCATTTAGCTTTTCATTTTCTGCTTCTATTTTTAAGCCATTTAATGTAGTAGTATACAGAATCCCAACATGTTATGTCATTGTATTTATCATCCTTAATTCTGTCTTGAGGACTTCCAAAGGCACTTCTCAAATCTGACAGTTCTTCAGTTTCTTCACATCTGACATGATTTCTCTGTACTTGTAATCACACCTCAAATTGGAGCAGCAAATGTTGTTTTTAACAAAATCTCAAATGTTCAATTTTTACCAAAAAATCTCAGGAACCAGATACTGGAGTAAAAGCCTACTAGCTCAGAAAGCCAGAGAAATTATCCAGCTGAATTTCTTCCTCAGCCAATATCTAATAAAGGAAAGACAAGTTCTCCTTCTGTATAGCACTTCAGAAACACTTGAAATTGAAGGGTTTCTACTACTTTCTTCTACACCTCTATATTCATGCTCCTGACTTCCTCTTATTCTCTTGTTTCTGCCTGTGTTCACTCCTTGTCAACTGGTTGCTTTTTCTAAACCTTGACCTATGTTTGACTTTCTAATCCTGTTTACAAAAAACAGAAAGCTCTTGAATTGAACAAATGTTGCACCTTTAAAGATTCAACTAGCACTTAACCATAAAAGAATCAGAAATAAGTTTTTTCAGCAAATAACACAATCTTGTGTTTTATAGTATAATCAAGTATCCTGCAACACAGAGCCTTAACTGACCATCTTCACTGACTATGCAAGGGTTTCAGTGGTAGGACTAAGATATCAACTCAGCCATAAAACATGTGGACTATAATTTTTCCTGCCTACAAGATGTGCTGAAGTAACAGTGGCACAGTCCTTGTGGGAGTAGCCAACCAATAACAGGTCCAGCTTGAAACCCATACCACAAAAGGGATTTCACCATTGACACTACCAGGATGGCCAGAATACAGAGGCTGGATAGCTTAAAAACATAGGATTAAAAACCAAACATCACCATGGAAAAATTGTAAATTAATTAATTAGATAACTATAAAATCAATTATTGTATTATATTATCAATTACTGTATTGTAGTTAAAAATACAATAATTATTACTTATATAATCAATGTACTGATTCATGATATTCTGCTATACTCAGAAACCAGAGCTGAACCCAATCATTGTCAGAAAACCTTCATCTAGTAACTGATAAGAGCAGGTAGAGGAATTTTAATCCTACAATATGGCTGCTCTGGCAAGGAATCTCATCCAAAGACCTTCTAGGTCTATCATCCTACTGCAATACATACATACCACATACATTTAATCCTACTGACTGGGATGCAGACATGTCTTTGGTACATATCTTTAATCCCCAAAATTGACATTTAATTGAATGGCAGTCAAACTGACAAGTTAGAGAAAAGTTTGATAGCATGAGCTAAAAATAGGATATTCCCAACAGATAGGAAAGAGATCCAACTTAAGAGAGCAGTACAGAGGATACGGGTATAGTTTTATTGGGACAGTTTTATAGAGACATGCTACAGATGAAGGCAGAAGGAGCCAGAGTATGAAAAGAAGCCAGAAGAGTTAGTATGATACCTATCAGAGAAATTCAGTCAGAAGCCAAGAGAAGTAAGTTTGAATCAGTCTGCTTGGAAAGCTAATTTGAGCCTGAGTAGCTGAGTTGAACCAGCAAGGTAGAGTTCATAAAGAACTAGAAAAGTTGAGCTTATTCAACACTACAATAATTATATTTGGTAAATAAAAGAAAATTTTACAGGACCCGGTTCTGAAAGATATCTATATTCCCCCTGAACACCCACACTCCAGTGTCATCCCCTTCCCCACATCCTGCCTTTCTGTGTTTATAACCCCTGTGTGAATGAATTACGATTTGAGAAAAAATATATAAATTATTTTTAAAAAAAGATGCAGAGATTCACAGCCAAACATTAGCCAGAACTCCAGGTTCCAGGTGGAAGATGGGGAAAAGAGGCTTCTAGGAGGCAGAGGGGTCAAGGTAACGAGAAAAACACCAAAAATATGACCCAGAGAATCAACAAAGCAGAGCTTATAGGGACTCACAGAAATGGAAGTGTCAATCAGGGAGGCTATTGGTGATCTGAGGTAGGGTCTGTACATATAAATTATGTAACTTGGTGTTCTTGTGGGACTCCTAAAATTGTGAGCAAGGCTGTCTTTGATTAATTTGTCTGCTCTTGGGATCCTTTCCTCTTAGTTTGTTGCCTTTTTGAACCTTGATGTGAGAGTATAAGTGGTAGTTTGAAAGGTTTGGTTACCATAGATTCATGTTTCAATGTTTCTGTATAAGGAGTGGAACTATTAGGAAGTGTGACTTTATTGTAGTAGGTGTGGCCTTGTTGGGAGAAATATCTCAATGTTTAGTCAGACTTTGAGGTCTACTATGCTTTAAATCTGCTCAATGTGGGATCAATCTTCTCTTGGCTGCCTTTCGTTCAAAATCTGGAATTCTCAGCAGTTTCAGCACCATAACTGCTTGTCAGATGCTGTGCTTCCTACCAGAATGATAATGGACTAAACTTCTGAGGTTGTAAGCCAGTCAAAATTAAATGCTTTCCATTATAAGAGTTGCTTTGGTCATATATATATATATATATATATATATATATATATATATATATATATA
>NW_021604705.1:4300006-4325081 GCF_004785775.1 Grammomys surdaster
ATATATATATATATATATATATATATATATATATATATATATATATACTTGTTTTGCAAACATGAAAGGGTCAAGCAGCTGAAATTTAACACTGTGAGAGTCCAGAAAAAAAAATCACTGGTGAAGGTGCAACTTCAGTGGCAGTTCAATGCCCAGGACTGAAGGAATCATGGAAAGTAGTTGAGACTTGGCTCTATAAATAGAGCCTATGAGAGCTTTAGATAATGTGCAGTCTAGTTGCAGGAGAAGACAATCAGAGTATTGGAGATGTAAATACTATAGGATGACCACCAAGAATAACTGCATCAGTAGAGTGGAGTCAGCCAAAGCCTAGAATGCTATAGAGGGCAGAGCTGGAAAAGTGACCTAAATCCTGTGGAGGAGCTCAGAAGATCTTGTGTGGACCCCAGAAGCCCAGATATTGGAAAGAAAAGCAATGAATTTGAAGTAGCCTTAGAGTTCCCAAGATTTTAAAGATGCCAGAGACAAGGAATGGAAATAACTTAAGAGGAAAAAAATGGTTTTCTGTCAACAAAGCTGAAAGGAGTTGGACATCAGACATGGAGGTCAGAGTTTGGACTTTGCCCCGCTGACTTTTGTACTTGCTTTGGTCCAGTATTTCCTCAGTAAGACATTTTGGAATGGTAATACATATTCTTTGATTTTAATTTTGTAGTGGATTATGGTTAATAGATTGCATGAATCTCAGAAGATAATTTAAACTTTGGACTCTCAAACATTGAATAGACTGTCGGAACTGTTAAAGTTGGACTAAATGCATTTTGTAATATGTTATGGCTACAAGGTTATGGGGGTTAGGCTGTGGAATGTGGTTGTTTGAAAAGGTTTAGTCGCCATAGATACATGTATTTTAATGCTTGGTCATAGGGAGTCGCACTATAAAGAAGAGTGATCTTATTGGACTAGGTGTGGTATTATTGGTAGAAATGCATCATATGTAGGCAGGCTTTGAGTTATCCCGTGCATGGAATCAGAGTCTCCTCCCAGCTGCCTTTCAATCAAAATGTAGAACTCTTTGCTTCTTCAGTATTTTGCCTGCCTGCAGGATGCCATGCTCCTAGCCATGATGATAATGGACTAAACCTCTGATACTGTAAGCCAGTCCCAATTAAATCTTTGGCTTTATAAGAGTTGCCTTGTTCATGGTATCTCTTCACAGCAATAAGACCCCAACTAATACAGTATGTGTCTAGTCATATTGTAACTTGTTATGCCATGTCCAGTTGATATCCACGGGAAACCTGCTCATTTCTGAAAGGAAATGGAAGAGTAGTCAATATGTGGCCATGGGGAGGTGGAATAAATTTTGAGGACTGGAGGGAGTTGAAACTGTTGTTATAGTGTAATATTTGAGATAAAAATAAATAAATAAATGCTAGATGATAGGATAAGTAAATGAAAAAAATTGTTTCTGTAAAATTTTACAAATTTGACACTAATAATGTTTAAAATACAATTATAAAAAAGGAGTCCCATTTTCTTATGATTTGAAGATGTAGAAACATTAAAATATTTACCACTTTTCACATTAAGTAGTGATTTTTATTTTATATTTTCATTAGTTTTAAGAACAAAATATAGTATTTAATTCTAGTTACTTAATATAAAAAATGAACAGGCCTGGAGAGATAGTTCAGCATTTAAGAGCACTTGTCCTTCTTACCAAGAACAAATGTGGTTTCCAGCACATTCAGTGGTTCACAATCTGTAACTTTAATGCAGTAATATCTGAAGCTCTACTATTGCTTCCTCAGGTACCAGATATTTATGCATGCACATAGACAACACAAAATATGCAAAATAATTAAGTGCAAACTTTTAAAATAAAAAATGACTTAAAATATGATGTACATAAAATAAAATTGGAGAAGGCAATATAAATTCCTATTTATAATATTCATTATACTTTTAGCACTTGCTCTAACACAGTATCTAAGTATTTGTACATTATTCTGTTGAAACTAAGAAAAGCAATAGATATATATTTCAAATATGATTTTAAAATTTGTGATTTTCCAGCAGATGTCAAAATGCTAAACATGAATTTTTATAACAATGAAATATTTAAAAAACCTCCAGGGAAATGTAAATGGACATAACTCAAACATATAAATGGAATAGAAAAGATGAATATGCATTGCAAGGTACTTAGGGTAGTAATGCAATTTGAGTGCTTGACAAAACAGAAGTAAAAAATCCTTTGGATTTCTAGTTCTGTCCTTATAAAATATGAAGGATTATCTATAAGTAAAATATTATTTTATGATACATGAACTGTCAGGTCTCAGGATATTTAAGTTTCAACTGAAACAAAAATAAAATGCTAAAAAAGAAAGGAAGACATTATAAACAAAGAATATTGAAAGAAGAAACCTAGTAAGTGACAGGCATGCCAAGTGATAAAGCACTTGACTAGAATGTGCACTGTCCAGGGATAAGTCCTCAGCCTTAAGAGTGAATGGATAGGAGACAATATGGCATGGAATTGATAGATAAGAGGATTCACTTTTCTTGAAGTCCTATTTTTAAAAATACATGTGAATAACTAGATGGTAGTTTAGAAGACCACCTTCTAGTTAATTTAGAAATATATGGAAAGATTGTTTTCTGCTAAAGCCACAAAACAAACAACAAACAACTTCAATATGCTCATCTTGAAGAAGAAAAGCCTGAAAAAGAGATTAGGACACAGATGGATTATTATGTTGAGTAGAATCAAAATCAGTGCATAGTTGTCACTATGTATTAAGTTAATGGTCAGTGCTTTCACATCTGCATGTAAGTTGTGGCAGCAGATGACAACCATCACACAAACTGTGATCATAGTGTGCAGGAATCATCAGACTATCCCCACCTCTTCAAAAAGGGCACAAGAAGTACCTATAGTAATACAGACTGAATTTTAAATTAAAAATATATATCATTACCTTCACTATTAATAACATTATGATTGATATTGCTTGTAGCAAGGAGGGGTCCCCATACAAGACCATATTACAATATTAAAATACATAATACTAAGTATGAGATACTTAAAACTTAATATTAAGTATAAGATAATAAAAGGTGATTATTATCACCATTATTTTATGGCTGGTCATAAAAATGAATATTAAACATCTATTTTAATGTCATTTAATTTTACTTTTACAACTGTAGGTCTCACTTTTATTAAGTGATAAAGTGCTTATTGTGTTTCTACTGAACAGGGCTATTGTGAAAAGACATTGCATCCTAACACAAACAGACATACACGCACATACACACACACACACACACACACACACAATTTAAATGAAAAAACTTTGTATACATAGGGCATATTCGTCTTTTGAGAGATTAATCATAAAACACATTTATATAATTTAGGACTAAGTGCTATCAGAATACTATCATGATATTTCTTTTTATTATATCATTAAAATTACTTCTAAAATTTTTATATATCTTGATCATATATTTCACCCCATAATCCTCTCAGATATTTCCCGCTCAACTTCATGTTTCTTCTCTTTCTAATAAAAGTAAAAAAAAAGAATGAAATAAACACAAAACCAAACATGCCTGCATGCACGCATGCATGCAAAGCCAGAACAAAAACCCAACCCCCCCAGAAAAAAAAGAAACAACACAAAAAATCAAACATAAAGCAATCACCCACTGAGAAGGCCTTATGTACTTATGTAGTGTATGTCATGCCACTACAGTTGACCAATGAAATTTATAATGTTTTGCTTGTTTGTTTGTTTGTTTGTTTTTCTCATGGTGTGGGGTTTTTTTGGTCTATTTGGTTTTTATTTTGTTCTATTTTCTTGGTAGTATATTTAACTTTTAATGGAAGAATTCTACAAACACTGTAAAAAATCAAGAAGTATGAATGTATATAAGGAAAATAACAAGGGTAAAAATTGATTGGCTTAGTGGGTTTCAAGAATTAGATGCTAGTGAATTAAAGAAAGTGCTGAAATTATCAAGAGAAATTTCATAGAAGAAGTGTTATGCAGACCATACAAGCCCTTACATCTCTAATATCCCATGTCTTTCTTGATTCGATGAGATTATATTCAAAGTATCTTATCTTGAACCCAAATTATGGTTTAACTTTTGTTGAAAATACTTTAATATTTTATATATATAAAATTTTTATATTATATATATACATACATACACACATATATATATGTATGTATATATATATATGTATATATATGTATATATACATATATATGTATATATATATTTTGCCGTAGAAGACAGGTTGTTTACCCTCATCATTGCCTGGCTCACAATGAGCAGTGGTTCTGCCAGAGTTAACAGTCCTGAGAGTGATGTCTATCACATTATTAAAAAATAATGTTTAAAATTCAAAGTGTAATTTATACTATATCTTGCTTTTTCTTTGTTATAGAAACAAATCTTAAATCCAGACCATCTGTACTCTGGCATCTCCAGCCTCCACCCTGATCTTTTATGTACATTTTGTTTAAAATAATATCAGATCACTGAAATCCTCACATACAGTTAGCTCCCACTGATAAGTAAAAGAACTATGTGAAATATTTCAAACATAATGAAAAACCAACAATCACTCCCTATTCTGAAATTGTAACATCAGGTAGTCTATGGAAAATGCAAAGTGACTTATAATAGCCTCATTAAGGTAATGATAAATGCATGTATACGTATCTGACTATAGAAGAAAGTACAAAAAAATCAATAGTTAAAAATTCAGGAAACCACAGAAATGATTTGATTATAGCCATTTTCCCTAGGGACATAAAAGAATCCTGTGAGTAAGATCAGGGAAATGAAAGAGAGTAAGGATGAGAAAAGAATTACAAATAGTAAGGAGAGAGATAACTCTGGACTTTTTCTATAAAATTTTTGGATTCTAAACGGCTTTGTGAAAGCAACATATTTTCCTGCATTAACTCTAAATCAAGACCATCTGTACAAAAATTTTACATTTTGAAAATGACCCTGGTCAGTGCTAGTGCACTGTCGAAAGTTACCTGTTAAAGTCCTGATATTTGCAATTGATCAAGCATGCATAGGTTATACTGAAGAGAGGGCCATAGCCACTTGGAAGCAAAACTAAATAGGACACACCTATGCATGCAGAGTCTGCAGAATGTCTTTCTAATGGTGTCCCTTACCCCTCCAATTTGTGCCTTAACACTTTCATTCAATGTAAAAGATATATTGTAAAATGATAGAAAGTGGTTTTGACACAGACTATTCTATATTGATTTCCAGAATTCAGATGTGGCTTCTCCTTTGATGATGCTCTCTGACTGTGACCGGGAAAGCCACTTTGATGTGTCATTCAGTAATAAACCCAGTGTGCCATTTTAAAATGTATGCCTGACAGAAAAAAGGTGAAGCATCACAGCTCATCTTCCTTTGTGGAATTTCAATCAAAGAGAAAGGAATTTTTTTTTTTTTGAGCAAGTGAAGTATCCTGAGTGGGTAGCCACACTGAGAGGAAAAACAAACAAACAAACAAAAGGCTTTACATAATAAAGGAATCAGGGATACCTGTTGCCAGAATAGGGATTAAACACAGCCAGAGCTATGGAAAAATATTCTTTCTCAGTGTTAAAATTGAGTAATTGTGTGTCAGAGAAGGCAGTATAATGATAATACTTACACATTTTTAGGGTTGTATGTTACCGTTGTCTTAATCCTGCTTAGGACCATCCAGAAGAAAGCTATAAAAATAAATAATGGTCCATCCAAAACATATTAGGACAGGGTTGTGGTATTTTCTGAATGGAAGCTCTGATTTTTTTTGAGACTTGTTTTCTAGTCTAAATAACAGAACTATAAAATTATGTGATATTTTTCGAATGAGAATGAACTTTAGCACTCACTAGGGTGTGATTTAGCAACCACTCCCTCAAAAGTTCAAAATCATACAGAGCATAGCTTCCTGGGAACCTCTTCTTCCTGAACCCTGTTTCCTCCTATAAGTGTTCAGTGTCTTGCAGGATCACTATATTGTGGTCTCTTTTACAAGGAAAATTATCATTTTTTGATATGTTCTAGTAGACCTATTAATATTTATGAAACATTTCATGAGCATATGTTTACTTTACTGTGTCATATACAGAATATCCATCTAAATCAGTCCATATTTCTTATATTAAAAAACTTTCCTATAACTAATTTGCATTATGCAGAAAAACTTCATCAAGCAAATCAGGTGGAAACATTTTAGTAGATTACATTTTTCAAGATAAAATATTTGTTATGTTTTTGGAATTTACATAAAATCAAACTTAATGTATATTATGAAACTAATATTAATAATTCATTTATAGTATGAAATCTGTTTTGTTTCAGAATGAAATATAATTTTAAAAGCTTCTAGACTGTCTGATGATCATCTAAAAGTTACAGATAATAGGTTTTCATTTTACCCAAATTATCGTTCAATAAAAATGTTATGCCCAGATATGATGAAAGATCACTCATAAAGTAAGTGAAAATAATTTTTCTCAAGTTTAACAACTGTTAAGGTCTGCTATTAATATTCTAATTAAATATGTTGGTTTTTAAGCCTCCTAGTGATTGTTGATTTGTAGGTAAATTAATTAGTATGTTTGTTTATACATTCAAAAGATGGTGATTAAGTATTTTTTAATTTAAAATACTACAAAATCATATTCCTCAGAATTGTTATTGTCCCAGTTTCTTCATATTAAAAGAGACATAAAATGTAATTGGAGAAGTGTTGGATAACAAGAACATATTTGTCCATACATGAAAAATATTATAATAGAATGCTATTTTATATAATTATGATGTACAAATAAAATAGCTAAGAAAACGGAAGCCTAGACTGCTTTCAAACATAATAGGTGAAAAGCAGTCTTCCTAGATGCGTTGTCCCAACTCTCTGTTAAGTCTACTTTTATAACCATTTATTTGAGGTTTCAGAGCCAAATGTTGCCCATTTGTCTTACAGACATTATATAAGGTGTTGCATTTGTTCTCTGAATTCCATTCTCATGTCTTCCTTAGACTCTAACTTTTTTGTACAATAATTCAATTTTAAATACTTAATAATACTTAATTTTAAAAGTCCACTTACCTCTTCATTAGAATGTCTTTTTCCCCTGCTTTGAGAATTTATTAGTCCTTAGATATCTTGGATTGTCCATTTGGGAAAAAAAGAACCATTTATTCCAAAAACAAATAAAAATTCTGGGTGGGCTTGTGAAGATACAAAATTATTTTTAACTTATATTAAGCTGCCAAAAGTGATATAATTTACCAACTTGCATTTTAGTACAAGAGAATTTATTAAAATTAGATTCAACATTTTAAAATAAAAGAGGGCAAGGTTTTTGCTATAATTGGCAATTTTTAAATATCATATTTGATTTTATTTCTATCTTTTTAGATAAATACAGAAATAAGTACAACAGATTATTAGAGAGAAGTCAATAACCCAGAGTAAGAAACATTCCTTCTAAGTTTAGTGCTACTGAATTCTATAGTATTTTTAGAAATCTGTAAATTATCTGAACTGTTTCAAGATTAATTTAAACCCATGATTAGTAGAGATTAACAGTGGCTCAAATTTTATATGATAGTTTGATCCCATTAGCGAATGATTAATAAAATTTGTTTTCCTATGTAAAAGCCAAACCATTACTTAGTCTCCATCTGTAAAACATTTTATAAAGGGTTGCATTTTACTGGCTTCTTTGGTTATATGAAGGAGAAAAAGAAAAAAGGTATAATTTTGTAAGACAGACATGTGCTTATTATTTGAATCATTATCTCAACTTCAAAATATACATATGATATTCATTTGATGAAAATTTTCAATTAACAAGTTTCATTTCTGCTTTTAAAATGGGATATAAAAAGAGAAATAAGTTCTCAGCAATTGCATTTGCCCCTTTTTAGAATTAGTCATTTTCTCAACTGGATCACAAAGAATGTTTTCAACATTTGCTTATAACACATTATTTAGAATGCATTCATCTTTGTATAGCTTTTAATGAAAGATTAATTGAATTCATAAAGCTTTTTTAGATAAAATTAGTTTTCTAGAAAGTCTTATGAAAATTTTCATTTGTTTTGATATTAGCATGAATTTTATAGTACATAAAATTCTTGAAAAGCATCAATAGAAACTTTACAGAAAGAAGATCCAGGACTGGAAAAGGATACTGTAAGGCTGAGTTCATTTCAAATTCAACCACTGATGTGTACCAGTACTCCTATGCCTGGAACTCAGACGTAGGCAGAGTTTACATTAAAAACAGTGAAAAAAGAAGCATACTCTTGCCGGGCGGTGGTGGCGCATGCCTTTAATCCCAGCACTTGGGAGGCAGAGGCAGGCGGATTTCTGAGTTCGAGGCCAGCCTGGTCTACAGAGTGAGTTTCAGGACAGCCAGGGCTACACAGAGAAACCCTGTCTCGAAAAACAAACAAAAACAAAACAAAAACAAAAAAGAAGCATGTTCTTGTGCTACTTATGGAAGTATTTGTCACAGGCCAGAAAATTGTATGTGAGCGGTAATATTGGACTTCAGAAGAACACTCTCAAGCCAGAAAAAAAAAAAAAAAGATAGGGATATGATAGACCCCTCTTAGCTTAGCAGTCATTACAGTTCAATATTTTCAAAGCCCTCTCATTGGTAATCTAAAATTCCTAGATTATAGTTTTAATAGTTCCACTCTCTTTGTTTTGAATGAAAACTACTAAAACTTAGTTTATTATTGTTTAAAAAGACCAGAAGGATATAAAAATCAAAAGACAAATATCCACGTACCAATAGAATCATGAACAGGCAGTGTATTTTGGTCTGTCATCTGTTTTTATATTTTTAAGACTGAGTTATGGGAGACTTGGGATTTCTTTAAACTGTAAGTCTCTTTGAGTAGTAAGTTATTCTCAAACTTACCCATATTGCTGCACTTCTCTGTCTCTCCTTAGAGCAGAAAATGTTTCTCTCTCTCTCTCTCTCTCTCTCTCTCTCTCTCTCTCTCTCTCTCTCTCCCTCCCTCCCTCCCTCCCTCCCTCTCTCTCTCTCTCTCTCTCTCTCTCTCTCTCTCTCTCTCTCTCACACACACACACACACACACACACACACACACACACACACACTTTGTCTTCTCAAATAACAATATTTTAAATTTCCATACTTAATTTGAATACTTAAAATTCCAATATAAAATTTGAGACTGTTCATTTTCTTATAAAATGTTACATCACTAGGTGGGAAGCAAAATGTTACTGTATCTGCATTATTATTCTGTTAACTATGGTAGTTTTTCATATTTAGCAATCACATTCAATAAATATCATCTTGTTGATTATAAAAAAATTAACTGGGTATATGATTAAGGATGGTGCCATTTATAGATGAAATTGTGTATACCTTTTCTCTCTCTATGTTTTCTGCTGTTTTGACAATAGATTATTTTTTCATACAGTACATCCAGATTTCAGATTCTTCTCCCTATACTCCTCCAAATTTCTCCCAGTCTTCCCTCCCAACTCATTCTTTCTCTTTCTGCCTCAGTTAGAAAAGAGTGGATTCTAAGAGCTAACAACAAAACATAACAAAATATAGTGCAATCACATCAAAGTTGTACAAGGCAAGCCAACAGAAGAAAAAGAGCTGAAGAACAGTGACAAAAATCAAAGACCCACTTATTCACTCACTCCCATAAAAGTACTAATCTGAAAGACATAATATATGTGAAGAGGACCTGGTGCAGATCCATACAGGCTCTGCCAGAACCTGACCAATACAGATGCAGATGCTTTCAGCCAAGGATTAGAGTGAGCACAGGGGCCCCAATGGAGGAATTAGGGGAAGGACTGAAAAAGCTGAAAGGATTTGGAACCCCATAGGAAGAACAACAATATCAACCAACCAGATCCCCCAGAGCTTCCAGGGACTAAATCAGCAACCAAAGTGTACACATGGAGGCACCCATGACTCCAGCTGCATATGGAACAGAAGATGCTCTTATCTTGTGTCAATGGAGGAGAGGCCCTTGATCCCGAAAAAGTTCAATACCCCAGTATAGGTAAATGCCAGGTGGGTAGATGGGGTCGGGGGGAGCACCCTCATAGAAGCAGGGGGAGGGAGGAAGTGCAGGAGGTTTGCAGAAGAGAAACTGAAAGGGGATAACATTTGAAATGTAAATAAATAAAATATCCAGTTTTAAAAAATCAGAAAAAATATTTCAAGTACGATTGATACATTTCACAAAATTCTGGAAGCTAATTTTGTAATCATATTGATAACGGCTTATATATTAAAGTCCAGAAACATAATACACTTGAAAGAAAAATTATGAACTAATTGTGAGGTTTACTTCTGTAACGTGTCATTTGGAAACCCATTAACATTCAATTATGTGACCAGATGAAATATTATGTATGTCTTTGGGTTTAGGTACTGTAAATACTGGATTAGAGAGCCTTTACGTATTTCATTTGAATTTAAATCAACACTCTGTATCCTACTTTCCATCAGTAAATTCCTGGGAGTTTACACTTGTTGATTTTCAAGAAATCCAGATGGGCCAAATTACCATTTGGCTTCTTTGGGCTGCATAAAAAAGAAATCTTACTTTCCATAAAAGTACAGTTTTACCCTGGTGTTTGTACTGTGATATCCCTAAGCTTTTAACTGGACTTGATCTGTTCAAAACAGAACACTTCATTTTATTTTCAGACAAGAATTGTTATGAATCATAGTGCTAGCCAATGTATAACTAAGTAATAAACACAGTATAATTAATCATATTGCCATATGTGAATTAGATCCTTTTGATACTCTAGAGGGATAATATGGATTGTCATTTATTTTTGGACATGGTAGTGATTTTGACACAATCCACACTCAACTAACTTTTAATTCTATGTGACCTGTGTTTTTTATGTACAGACTAGTCATTATAATCATCAGCTACAATAACTCTAACTTTACCGAAGTTCTAAAATTTGTTTTCAGCTTACTTGCCTATGCTCAATATACATTTTGACTTTTTGCATACATGATCTATAGGTAGATAGTTTCTCAAGTCAAACTCCTGAAATGGAAGCTGACAATATTTTTCATATTGCCGTAAGTTTTAAAAGGATTTGATTCAATGTGAAACATTAGGAAAGACAAAGTCATTATAAATTTTCTGGTAAGAAATTCAATATCTGGTACAAGTCTCATATCTTTGTAGGTGAAGGGAGCATAGAGACGATGATTTCCAGAGTGCTGTGCTTGTACCATGATCCAATACAAAACCAAATACTGCAAGTGTCTGAACAGAACTGAAGAGATTTATCTGTTGTGAAGAGGCTGATTGATAGCACATTTGTGATTATTAAAAATGTATTTTATAAAAAAAGTACAATCAGAAATGGAATTCAATTAATATAATCCTTGGAAGAATGGACTGCTTCAGAATTCTCCAATGAACTATGCATTTCAAGCGTGATTTTAGATCAATAGTTCTAGTTACAGTCATAGCAAAAAGCATAGTTCTGCTGAAAGTAAGTGACATAGCCACCATGCCAGCAATCAGTATTCCCAAATGGCTACAATATCAGATGGCAGTACAGAGGGGATCCTATTATAAACTTTATATAGGTATACTTTCCTGTGTGCTTTTTTTTTCCATTTTCTTTTCCCCACATATAGATTTTCAATGTTTAGATGTTTTTGAAAATAAATATCAATGAGAACTATTTCTTACCCAGGCCAGTTAAAACCAGAGATAAGCAGATAGTGAGACAATCACAAGAAGTTAAGCAACAGAGGCCAATATATCTGGGCACCATTAGATCCCAGTTCTCCCAGCACACCAAGCTCTGGATAACCTAAAACACCTGAAAAGCATGACACTAACCTAAAACATCTCATGAAGATAATAGAGTCTTTTAATGAAGATATAAATAACGCACTTAAAGAAATACAAGAAAACACAAACATATGAAGGAATTGAACAAAACTGTCCAAGTCCTAAAAGTGGAAGTAGAAACAATAAAGAGGCACAACTGGAGGCAACCTTGAGAATGAAAAACCTAGGAAAGAGATGAGCTACAGATGCAAGCATCAACAACAAAATACAAGAGATAGAAGAGTGAATCTCAGGCTTAGAAGTTACCATAGAATATATTGACACGACAGGCAAAGAAAATATTAACTATAAAAAGCTCCTAACCCAAAACTTCCAGAAAACCTAGGACACAATGAAAGACAAAACTTAAGAATAATAGGAATAGGAGAAAGTAGAGATTCCCAGCACAAAGAACCAGAAGATATCTATAAAAAATATCATGGAAACTTCCCCAACAAATGAAAGACATGGCCAAAATGTACAAGTAGCCTATAAAACACCAAAATAGATTGTACTAGAAAAGAAATTCCTCACATTACATAACAATAAAAACACGAAGTGCACATACCTGTCAGAATTACACCAGACTTCTCACCAAACTCTCTAAAAGCCAGAACATCCTGAATAGATGTCATGTGGACCCTAAGAGAACACAAATGCCAGCCCAGGATACCATACTCAACAAAACTCTCAATCATCAGAGAGGGAGAAACCAAAATATTCTACTAAAAAAAATTAAATAATATCTATCTAATTAGTGTAAGGTGGAATCTGAGTATTGGTTTGATTTGCATTTCCCTGATCACTAAGGACTTTGAACATTTCTTTAAGTGCTTCTCAGCCATGTGAGATTCTTCTGTTATGAATTCTCTGTTTAGTTCTGTACCACATTTCTTGATTTGGTTGTTTGGTAATTTTTGGTGGTTAGCTTCTTGAGTTCTTTATATATTTGGGATATCTGCTCTCTATCAGATGTGGGGTTAGTGAAGATTTTTTCCCAATCTTTAGGTTGCTAATTTGTCCTATTGACTATGTGTAGCTGAAAATTTTGCCCACAAGTTGGGAGGAGCTAAGGTGGGAGCAGTAAGTAGAGGAAGAGGATGAGTAAGGAGAGGAAGAGGGGAAGGAGAGGAGGAGAAAAGGGGGCAGAGATGTAGAAGCCATGGATGACCTTGCATGTACTGAGAGCAGTCCTGGGTAACAACTTATATCTAGGTTAGTTAACTGGTTAACACTTCCAACTGTGTTGGTATATTGATATTTGAACATTACCAAATATATAAAGCTATTGGATAATCTTTAACCATTAGAGTCTCATTTCTACTGGGTGCTGCATGGATGGCAGGATGGTCTGGGAACAGCCTTGTAGAGACAGTGTAGAAGATTGGCAGAGCCATCTCCCACACTGGCATCTCATGGGTGGCAGGGCTGGTATCTCTGGCTGCTTGAGTTAGCAGCCTGAGCCATGGGAGCAGCAAGAACACACTGCTGCTCATGACCTCAAGCCTAGCCTAGTCAAGAAGATGGTGACTGATTAAGTACAAGCAAGATTGGGAGCCACTATTTTAAATATCTATCGCAACAACTATGTCCTTTGTTGTTTTAAAAATATTTTCTTTTTAATTATGACAGCCAATCATAAAATCAAATTATCACTCATACATTAAGGAATGGTTTAACCAGGATTCTGATCTTTAGAATATACAGGAATTATGACAATTGTAGACACTTCTTAGCCTCTGAGCTGAGGTCAAATGAAAACAATTGAAGTGAAAGGTACTACTACTAGTGTCAAATTGATGGGAAGTCATGACAGTGCCTACTGAAGGGCAGGGCTGTGAGGTGATTCTAGGGAGCTGACTTGTTACTTTGCCCTGAATAGTGCCTGGCTACAGGACAGTGGTGAAAGAGGCCATGGCATGATGTAGACTGTCAAAAGTGGACCTGTCAGTCAGTTTTTCTCCCACATCTGATTGAGTAGCCTGTGTTTTCAGGGCCACCACATGGTTTAACTAAAAGAATTTAGAGTAGTATAGTTATATCCTAATATAAAACCTTATTTTGGGGATATAAATATTAAAACTATTTTATTAATTAATTAAATCATATTTTATGTGATAAATGGATTTTTTATTGAACATATATTTAAATTTTACTAGTATACGAAGTCTGAAAATCCGAACTCAGAGAAGACACATAACAGGTTTGCTGGGTGTCTTTAGCATGGATATATCTATTTAGTTGCACATTTACCTATCACTCTCAAATCTCTTACCTACCCATAGTATTATAAAATGAAGAGAATACAGAAATAAGAGGACAGAAACTTCAGATTTCAACAACTATGCTTTTCTTACTTCCTAATTCATGACTACTAATCTTGCTGTATTAAACTTACACATTTCTAAAAAGTAATGAAGGTAATTGAAACAGTTGTCTTCTGAAATACATTCAATCAAATCAATGTTTCCCCAATGAATCTTTGCCAATATTAATAATGTTATGAATTATGTAGAAAATAAGGAAGTTGGACAAGCTGAATAGGATAAGCAACGTTTATTCCGGGGTTTCTAATCCCAGCCTGATCTGTGATGTTTCTAGAGTAAATGTGAGTTTGGCTCACATTTTAAAGATATATCCACAAATGTCATTAATGACTAATAACTGTAGATTTGTACAAACTGTTATTCTTAAGAAGAAAAACATGCCTCTAATATGTGGTTTCTAAAATAAATGTATGAAATGTGAAGCAATAGACATTGAGCCAAAGAACATGTTTCTTATGATTTCAGGACATAGTTTTGGGAAAACTCTTTGACTTTCTATGGTAACTATATGAAAGCTAAAAGTGCACCGAGGCAAAGAATAGGGAAAGTGGCTGGAAAGAATCAATTGGTGAAACACTTCATTGCTTTCAGAATTTGGTATTACGATTGGATATTTGAAAATTATCTTCATAATTTAAAACAGAGTCAGAAATAATTATGATGAGTTTATAAAGAATATAGATTAATAGTACAGGTAAATGTTCTATTTTATAATGTACTTTATGCTTGGTAGTACTCTGAGGTATTTTACAGGAATAAACATCAATTTTGAAGACTTGTTTTATTTTCATTGTGTATATTTGTACATGTGTATGTGTGGATATATCCATGTGCTTACAGATACCTGAAATGGTTAGAAGAGGAGTCATACTACCTGAGACTAGAACTACAGGCAATTGTGAGTCATAGACATGGATTCTGGGAACCAACCTTAGGTCCTATATAAGAGTGGTTTATTTGGAGTCATCTCTACAACCTCCAAATTAAATTTGAAAATGCCCTTTGTGCATGTATTGAGAAAATTACATGTATTTTCCCCTGATATATTACCATAGTGAACTTTATTAACGGATGTCTTGAAGAACCATCCTTTTATAAACTTCTTCTGCCATCTTCTGAGAAGCTTTTACCTGCAGTAGATAGAATCAAATATAGATCTACACATAAACATTGTGCTGAGATTGAAAGATCTTGACATACATAATGCTAAATTGTATGTCTCTATCAAATCTCTCCCTTCAAGGCTCAAAGAACTTTGTGGAAGACAAACTGCAAGATCCAGTGAAAATAGTGCATCAAAGAAATAATGCCTTTAAGACATAATACAGTAGATACATATATGAAAACAATTGTTTGCTACATTATGACTCAAATGACAAATTTCAGTTATGTATCCAAATAATAAATTTTATATTTATTTATAATGAAAAATGGCATACAATCATCTAATTACTTATTTCTAAGCCTAACATAGCTGTTCTACCACATGATAATTTGCCATAAAAGGAAACAAAGTTTTAAGCACTTATGAGGTGGAAAATTTGCTTTTATGATCCTGTCTATTTAATGCATTTGTTCTTTTCCTTTTATCTTGATTAACACCTCTTTTCTTACATTAGAAAATTTTTCTTCTCTGATTTTTACAAATCATTTGAGTTACAACATAAGAAAAGACTCATATATATTGTAAACACATACTTTGGATCCAAAATTAATGATTTCATATTCCTTTTGAGTAAAAGTTGATATTTTTCATTGACAATATTATATACTGGAGTTTTTCTTAAAGATTGTGTGGTTGTACTTTTGTCATTAGATGAATCTATTCTTTTTATTTTTAATACTTTATTATAAGCATATTACACAGGTAACCACATTTTGGGTAATTATTTGGTCATCTTTCCTTTAATTAGAGAATTCAATATTAAGAGATTTATATTTCATTATTTGTACTTTCCATAACTTGTTAGGTTTTTTTTTCTGTTACTAGAAACTTCCATGCATTCTTCAACTTGTGTTTTTTATTACGTGAATATTAGTAAGTTGCATTTTCTGATTTTCCTTGCAGAATGTTTATATTGTGGTGATTTGAATATATGACTCCACAGATTAATGTGTTTGAATGATTTGTCAATCATTCAAACTATTAGATGCTATTAGGACCTGTGGCCTTGTTGGAGTAGGTGTGATCTAGGTGGAGGAAGTGTGTTACTTGGGGGTGAACTTTGAAATATCATATGCTTAAGCTATGCTCTTGTAGAATTGTCTCATTCTACTGACTGTGGATCAAGATGTAAAACTCTCAGCACCTTCTCAAGCACCATGTCTGCCATGTTTCCTGCCATGATAATGGACTGAACCTCTGAAACTGTAAACTAGATCCAAATTAATTGTTTTCCTTTAGAAAAGATGCCATGGGTTCCTTCCAGTCTGTGCCAGTGCCCTGAACAGACCTTCAGTGCCAGCTCTGTACCCAATCTCCCCAAACCTAGAGGAGGCTGGACTCTCTGGAGCTCCAATAAACCCAAGTTATCAGGTGAAGATGCAGTGACACCTGCCCCAAACAGGGAGTAACTGGGACCCATCAGGACCAAAGAACTCACTCTCTGCCAGTGGCACTGGTTTCTTCTGGTCTGTGACAGTGCTCTGAGCAGATCTTGAGCATCAGCTCTGCACCCAATCCCCCAAAACCCAGAAGAGGCTAAACTCCCAGGAGATCTAACATACCCAGGAACATAGGATCAGAGGATCTAAAGATCTCAGGAGATTGGTCACACCAGGATTTCAAGATCCTAAAGATAGCCTGAATCCCAGGAGCTCCTACACCCAGGATCTCAGGATCACAGGATCACAGAGAAAGCTGGACTCTGAGGAGTTCTGACACAACCAAGATATTAGGAAAAACAGGCTGCAGTCAGAGACAGTGAGAGCAGGTAGCACTAGAGATATCCAGATGGCAAAAGGCAAGCACAAGAATATAAGCAACAATATCCAAGGTTACTTGGCATCATCAGATCCTAGTTCCCCCACCATAGCAAGCCCTATATACCCCATCACATGGAAAAAGCAAGATTTAGATTTAAAATCACTTCTCATGATGATGATACAGGACTTTGAGGACATAAATAACACTGTCAAAGAAATACAGGAGAACACAGGTAAACAGATACAAACCCTTTAAGATGAAACACAAAAATCCCTTTAAGAATTACAAGAAAACACAACCAAACAGGTGAAGGAATTAAACAAAACCACCCAGGACATAAAAATAGAAGTAGAAGCAATAAATAAACCACAAAGGGAGACTACCCTGGACATAGAAAAACTAGGAAAGAGATAAGGAGTCATAGATGCAAGAATCACCAACAGAATACAAGAGATAGAAAAGAGAATCTCATGTGCAGAAGATACCATAGAAAATATTGACACAACTGTCAAAGAAAGTGCAAAAAGCTCCTAATCCAAAACATATATGAAATACAGAACACAATGAGAAGACCAAATGTAAGGATAATAGATATAGAAGAAAGTGAAGATTCCCAAGTTAAATGGCTAGTAAATACCTTTATTAAACCTATAGAAGAACGTCCCTAAACTCAAGAAAGAGATGTCTATGAACATAAAAGAAGCCTACAGAACTCCAAATAGACTAGACCAGAAAAGAAATTCCTCTTGTCACATAATAATCAAGACACCAAACATACAAAACAAAGAAAACCTTAAGGGGAAAAGGTCAAGTAACTTATATAGTCAGACCTATGAGAATTACACCAGACTTTCACCAGTGAAAATAAAGGCCAGAAGATCCTGGACAGATGTCATACAGATCCTAAGAGAATACAAATGCCAGCCGACTACTATACCCAGCAAAACTCTCAATTACCACAGATGGAGAAGCCAAGATATTCCATAACAAAACCAAATTTGCACAGTATCTTTCCATAAATCCAGACCTAAAAAGGATGATAGAGGGAAAATTCCAACAGATGGAGGGAAATTATACCCTAGAAAAAGAAGAAAATAATATTCTTCCAACAAACCGAAAAGAAGATAGCCACACAAACATAATTCCACCTCAAATAATAAAAATAATAGAAAGCAACAATCACTTTCTTTAATATCTCTTAATGTCAATGGATTCAATTCCCCAATAAAAAGACATAGACTAAGGGACGTAAACAGGACCCAGTATTTTTCTGTATACAAGAAACATACCTCAGTGACAAAGACAGATACTACCTCAGAGTAAAAAAATGGAAAACATTTTCCAAGAAAATGATCCCAAGAAACAAGCTGGAGTAGCCATTCTAGTACAGAATAAAATCGACTTTCAACCAAAAGTTATCAAAAAAAGATAAAGAAGGACACTTTATACTCGTCAAAGGAAAAATCAACCAAGATGAACTCTCAATTCTGAACATCCATGCTCCAAACACAAGGGTACATTCATAAAAAAAAAAAAAACTTTAATAAAGGTCAAAGCACACATAGTGCCTCACACAATAATAGTGGGAGATTGCAACACTATACTCTCAGCAATGGACAGATTATGGAAACAGAAAATAAACAGAGACACAGTAAAACTAAGAGACATTATAAATTAAATGAATTTAACAGATATCTATAGAACATTTCATCCTAAAACAAGAGAATATATTTTTTCTCAGCACTTCATGGTACCTTTTTCAAAAATGACCATATAATTGGCCACAAAACAGGTCTCAACAGATAAACCCCTTTTATCTGTCAGATCACCTTAGACTAAGACTAATAATGATAAAAACAATGGAAAGCCCACATAAACGTGGAAATTTAACACTATACTCAATGATAACTTGGTCCTGGAAGAAATAAAGAAATTAAAGACTTTTTAGAATTTAATGAAAATGAAGGCACATTGAGGCAAAACTTGTGGGACACAATTAAAGCTTTTCTAAGAAGAAAACTTATAGCTCTAAGTGCCTACAAAAAGAAACTGGAGATAGCATATACTAGCAGCTTGATAACACACCTGAAAGCTCTAGAACAAAAAGAAGCAAATACACCCTAGAGGAATAGACTGCGGCAAATAATCAAATTCAGTGCTCAAACCAACCAAGTAGAAACAAAAAGAAATATACAAAGATTCAACAAAACAAGGAGCTGGTTCTTTGAGAAAATCAACAAGATAGTTATACCTTTAGCCAGACTAACCAAAGGGTACAGAGACAGTATCCAAATTAATAAAATCAGAAATGAAAAGGGAGACATAAGAACAGAAACAGAGGAAATTCAAAAAATCATCAGATCCAACTACAAAAGCCAATGTTCCACAAAACTGGAAAATCTGGATGAAGTGGACAATTTTCTAGACAGATACCAGGTATCAAAGTTAAATCAGTAGCAGGTAAACCATCTAAGCAGTCCCACAACCCCTAAAGAAGTAGAAGTAGTCATTAATAGTCTCCCCACCAAAAAAAGCCCAGGACCAGATGGTTTTAGTGCAGAATTTTATCAGACCTTCAAAGAAGACCTAGTACCAATTCTCCTTAAACTATTTCACAAAATAGAAACAGAAGAAACACTACCAACTTGTTTCTATGAGGCGACAATTACACTCATACCTAAACCACACAAAGACTCAACAAAGGGGTATTCAGATCAAGATACCTTATGAATATTGATGCAAAAAAATCAATAAAATTCTTGCAAACAGAATACAAGAACACATGAAAGCAATCAACCAACATGATCAAGTAGGCTTTATCCCAGGAATGCAGGTTTGGTTCAATATTCGAAAATCTATCACCATAATCCACTATATAAACAAACTAAAAAATAAAAATAAAACAAACAAACAAAAAAACAAAAAACAAACACATGGTCATCTCACTAGATGCTGAGATAGCATTCAACAAAATTCAATATCCTTTCATGATAAAAGCCTTGGAAAGATCAGGAATTCAAGGCCCATACCTAAATATAGTGAAAGCAATATTCAGCAAACCAGTTGCCAACATTAAACTAAATGGAGAGAAACTTGAAGCAATCCCAGTAAAATTAGGGACTAGATAAGGCTGCTTGCTCTCTCCCTTCCTATTGAATATAGTACTCGAAGCCCTAGCCAGAGCAATTAGGCAACAAAAGGCGATCAAAGGGATAAATACTGGAAAGGAAGAGAAGTCAAAATTCTACTATTTGCAGATATGATAGTATACTTAAGTGACCCCAAAACTTCCACCAGAAAAATCCTAAACTGATAAACAACTTCATCAATGTGGCTAGATATAAATTAACCCAAACAAACCAGTAGCCTTCCTCTACTCAAAGGATAAACATACTAAGAAAGAAATTAGTGAAATGACACCCTTCACAATAGTCACAAATAATATAAAATACCTTGATGTGACTCTAATCAAGCAAGTGAAAGATCTGTATGACAAGAACTTCAAGTCTCTGAAGAAAGAAATCGAAGAAGATCTCAGAAGATGGAAAGACCTCCCATCCTCATGGATTGGCAGGATTAATATAGTAAAAATGGCCATCTTGCCAAAAGCAATCTACAGATTCAATGCAATCCCCATCAAAATTTAAACTCAATTCTTCATAGAGTTAGAAAGAGCAATTTGCAAATTTATTTGGAATAATAAAAAACTCAGGATAGTAAAAACTTCTGGGAGAGTCACCATCTCTGACCTCACACTGTGCTATGCAACAATAGTGATAAAAACTACATGGTATTGGTACAGAGACAAGCAAGAAGACCAATGGAATAGAAATGAAGACCCAAAAATGAACCCATACACCAATGTTCACTTGATATTTGACAAAGGAGCTAAAACCATCCAGTGGGGGAATAAAACAGCATTTTCAACAAATGGTGCTAGTTCAACTGGAGGTCAGCATGTAGAAGAATGCAAATTGATCCATTCTTATCTCCTTTTTCAAAGCTCAAGTCCAAGTTGATCAAGGACCTCTACATAAAACCAGATACACTGAAATTAATAGAAGAGAAAGTGGGGAAGAGCCTCGAACACATGGGCACAAGGGAAAAGTTCCTGAACAAAACACCAGTGGCATATGCTCTAAGTCAAGAATCAAGAGTTGACAAATGGGATGTTATAACATTGCAAAGCTTCTGTAAGGCAAAGAACATTGTCAGTAGGACAAAACAGCTCGGGATACTCAAGATACAATTCACAGACCACCTGAAGCTTAAGAAGAAGGAAGCCCAAAGTGTGGGTGCTTCCCTCCATCTTAGAAAGGGGAACACAATTCTCTAGATATCAAATCCAAAGACAAAGTGTGGAGCAAATGGAAGGAAAGTCCATCCAAAGGCAGTCCCACCTAGCAATCCATCCCATATACAGTCACCAAACTCAGACACTGTTGTGAATGCCAAAAAGTGCATGCTGACAGTAGCCTGATACAGTTGTCTCCTGAAGGGAGCTACCAGAGCCGGACATATACAAAAGGCTGCTCACAGCCAACCTTTGGTCTCAGCACAGGTTCCCCAGTGGGGTCACCAATGAAGCATTTATAGAACTGAAGAAGCTGAAGGGGTTTGCAACCCTATAAGAAGAAACAACAATAGCTACCTACCAGATGCCTCCCCTTCCCAGAGCTCCCAGGGACAAACTACCAACAAAGGAGTACACATGGAGGGACCCATGGCTCCAGCCACATATGTAGCTAAGGATGACATTGTTGGGCACCAATTGCAAGAGAGGTCCTTCATACTGTGAAGGCTCTTTGCCAGAGTGTAGGGAAATTCGAGGGCAGAGAGGCAGGAGTAGGTAGGGATCACCCTCAAAGAAGCAAAAGAGGGGGGGATAACATTTAATATGTAAATAAAGAAAATATCCGATAAAATAAAAATAAAAAACAAAAAATACTTGAGTCTTGTAGTAGCTTTAAACTTTTGTGCTAGAAGAATCTAAGGAGAGAATTTTCCCAAGTTAGGCACCAATACCTTCATTTAAGAACTTTACCTAACTCGTGGTTTCACTAAATATACTTTAAGCTTTGAAGGGAAAATAGTATAAGTTTTGACAGTCACTTAGCACAACTTGAGGGATTTCTATGTTTAAATAATTTATTGAGTTGATTGTCTTTGCCTAATGTTATTTGTGGGGAAAATTTAGGGGCTGCAGCGGTGGAGTCCTAGTGGGTTTCCACGCTGTGGCGGGCCCCACATGCAGGAGGAACATCTGTGGTTCCAGCGGCCTGGATTCTGGGGGTGCGCTGAACCCCTGCCAGTTCTCACACAGAGTCTCGGGGTTCTAGGCAACTGCCCAACCATGACCCAGAATACCCTTACACAGTCCCACATCTCCCCTTTACTTTTTAAAAAAAGGGGGGGTCACTGTGGTGAAAATTTTGGATGAGGAAGCCAAAAGAAAGCACTATGTAGGCCAGAGAGGTTAGCACAATTAAGTCACAGGATAAGGGGAGTTGGGGGGAGGCGGTAGGGAAGGCAAGGGATCATTGAATCAATTGAATACACGTGGTACAGTTTGAGGGTAGTAATGTCTGACTAATCTAGATAGACCTTACGTTTTCCTCATTAACATGTAACTTTAGCTATTTGACTTTGGTAAAAGAGTTCATTTGTAGCTGGAAGGTCTGAATCTGTCCATAGGACTCAGTGAGCATCTCTGGATCTTGGCATGTGCCTCTGGATCTCAGTGCACCTCTGGATCTCAGCGTGTCTCTGGAATCTGCAGACAGGTGGTGTGGCTAGAAGAAGACAGCATGTCATCCTAGGCACATTCCAGGAGGTGGCGTTGTCTCTGCTGGACGTGTGGGAGCACCTGTAGAATAATCACAAGGCTTTGGCGGTGGCAGGCCCCAATGACATGAGGAAGTCCTTGGTTCCAAAAGGGTTTATTGTCATGGCAGATGGTAGATGGACCTGGAAGTACGCCCCCCCAAAAAAAAACTCAGGGCAGTTCTGAGTTATATAGGGAGGGAGAAAGGGGGAGGATCTTGGGAGGATGGGGTAGGATCTGGGGAGGGATGATTAATTTGCTCTGCCCTCTGGCCTTCATTACTATGTAAATCCCTAGGCCCTGAGGCCTCTAGTCACACCCTCTACCCATGCACTTTGGGAGGGGCTGTCTGGCCTTCATTAATATGTAAATCCCTAGGGCCTGAAGCCTATAGTTTGGCCTACAGGACTGAACAATGTAATTCTATTGATATTTGTCAATCCTTGATGTGTATTTTGTGTACCTAATGCTCATAGATGAGGGATTTATTACTGTCTCAAAATTTTGAATTAAAATAATTTGAAATAAATTGCTGTATATATGAATTTGAAAGATTTAAATACATATATTTGACACTAATAATGTTAATTGCATAACTCATTACTTTCTTTTGTGTGAGACAATGGGTGCTGGGAATTGAATTCAAGCCCTTTGAAACAGCAGTAAGTGCTTTTACTCTCTGAAACATCTTACCACATCCCCTGAACTACCTTCTTATGAAACACATGGCTTGGCTAAGCCGATGGAATCCTTTAAAATATTACAACTCCCTTCTGTTAATTTGTTTGTTCCCAGGTGACTCATTTGTTCTTGCTTCTGTATTAATTTATATAGAGTCATGTTATAAATCTTAGCTCTGTAAGGGTCTAATTTTTGCATAGTACATGCTTATTACCTAGAAGTGAATATTTTGTGGCCCTAAAGAGGCAAATGGACAGTGCAAATAAAATATGTTAGTGATGGCAAACAAAATAGTAAAATAAATCCGCAGAAATGTCTTTTTCTCAACTCTACTTTGTCTCCCCTAATATTTTGGCATGGTTTTCTAAAATATAACATAAACTAATCATACATTTAAAAATACTTTGAAAATCAATTTTGTTAGTTAAAATTCTGATTACAAAATAGCTGCTATACAGTTTGAGTGGAAGATCATTTTTAACTTAATGTTTTAATAGCTGTCTATATGATGATACAATTTAGTATAGCATTAAAATATTTCTTAATTTCAAGTTTGGACTTAAGGTTTGATAGAGAAAAACTGACATGAAGAAAAATCTATTCTAGTCCCCCTGTTTGTTATGTCCACCTCAAGTTTAATGTTTTAAAGTTGACCAATGATCCAAAGATAAACAATGAAGTGCTCATACTATTCAATTCCCATCATCCTTATTAGGCAAATCAGAACTGCTTGAAATTCCAGCATGGCAGTCCAGTGATTCTTGTTTCTACCAAAACCTGCATTCACATGCCCATACCCACAAAGAGACTTGTACACATACCCATCATTAAAAACTAATGGTAATTCATCAAATAAAGTAAGTTGACAGCCATAAATTGTATATATTTTTCATGTACAACCTATCATTTTGAGCCATGTATATATAGTAGAATAATTAAGTGAAACTAATTAATATGTGTATTCTTTTGCTTAATTATTTAGCTACCTTTTAACATCTATTCTTAATATTGTTAAGAACATATCATCAGCTGGAGTCATCATTGCATAGTGCATCTGTTGACTCTATTCTTCCAATCCAGCTGGAATTGTTCCTTTTTTTTGATAAAAGCTTCCAACTTGTACCACAAACACTGCAGCCCCTTGTGTATTCTGTTCTGTTTTCTACTTTAATGTGGTCAATTATCTCTAGATCACACCATTAGTTTATTCCCTTGTCTGGTTTACTTCCAGTAACAAAACGTGTTCACTGGGCTTATCATGTTTCATAAGGACTCCCATATATTTCTTTTTCTTCTTTTTTTTTTTTATTGGATGATTTATTTACATTTCCTATGTTGTCCCCTTACCCCATCCCCCACCACCCCCTCGGAACCCCCAATCCCCTCGCCCCTCCTCCTTCTTCTCTGTGGATGTAACCTCTA